>NW_010313505.1:0-7989 GCF_000700745.2 Antrostomus carolinensis
GACCCAAGTGCAGGACCTTGCATTTGGCTTCAGATCTCAAAAGGTACTAACATGGATGTTGTAAGGAAAGTGTTAAGTAGGACGTGACAAACCAACAAGTGAAATGCCCAATAACCAGCACAACAGGTAACTGTTAGTTAGCTCTTTCGTTTTTACTCTTTTCATCGGACTCTCTCCAGTATGCCCATGTCTCTCTTGTCCTGGGGACCCAACAACTGGATAAAGTACTCTAAAGGAAGGTCTTACCAGGGCTGAGCAGGAATTTATATTTAAAAAACACATAAAAAAATAAAGCAGCCCCCAAAAAACACACCACCAAGGCTGGGCATGGGGAAAAGGACCCAGGTACCCAGGCCAAGCTGTGCACAGAAACACACACAACTCATTACACCAGTGTTCTCAGCCTGGGGGTGGGCTCCCAGTACCATCCCCAAACCAAACTGGACTGAGCCTCCTGGTCCAAATCAGTGGCCCACTGTTTGGGATCTTTGCCCTTTACCATTTGTTCTTTGGCTTGTGTCCAAGCAGTGGCCCCTGCGGGGCAACCACTTGCCCTTGCTATGGGACTCCATATAGAGACGACATCTGTGAAACTGTATTTAAGTCCTGATGGTACAGAATTCCCAGAAGTCTTTAAATCAAATATTAGCAGCATCTCACAACTTGTCCACATCTGGCACTGCCTTTGCTCAATTACTTCATGGTACGAGGACAAGCGAGAACACAAAGGAGAAGTTTAGCCACAGCTCTCCCTCGGCACAGGTGACATGAAGCACAAACAGCGCTCGAAGGCAGTCAGGGACTAAAACTAATATTACAGCAGACAAATCTCTCGTTCCCACAGAGGTTAGTGTTATCAAAACTATTTAATACAATAGTTTCTTTCTCAGAGTAGGGGAACGTTTTTCGGGGTGTCCCTGCTGATGGCAGGGGAGGCTGGAACTAGATGATCTTTTAGGTCCCTTCCAACCCAAACCATTCTATGATTCTATAACTTTATCCACTATAGATTACCAAGTAATCATTTCAGATTTTTTCCACAAATTATATGGAGCTGTGTGTACAAAGGTCAGAAAGAATACCTTTAACATAAAAACTAACAACTGCAGAAACAGATGTTTGAAGTGCACTGTCAGCAGAAGGTCACACAGTTGAGATGCAGCTGAGTTCTCCATCTCAGCTGAGATTCTTTGAGCTCATATTCCCTTTTATTCAAAATTTGCCAAAAATATCAACACTGCCATTCACCTTGCTTATCAGTAAGGACAAAACCGATTCCCAATTGCGATGCAGTATTCCTGAGGTCTGGGGAAAAGTTCTTCATCTGTCTGGCACTATCCCCAACCTCCATCATCCTTCAAAAATAGTGGGGGTTTTAATTTCACTAATAACTGTCAGACTGCAGTATGTTTGTAAGTGCATCCCTCGATATTTGCAATTAATGAAATACATTGTATTCCTACATCAGTTTTCAAGATTCAAACCACTTTTTTTCAGGTGGTAAAGTTAAGACTAAGGCTGCTGATACCTCAAATAAACCTTGTGAAGACACTCATCTTGAAGATCTATGTCTTCAGGAAATGGCAATTGCCATTTTGGCCTCAGTAAAGTACAATGCAGAACACAAGCACAACAACCAACGGTACAAAGTGTGTTTCCTTTTCCCAAGTGCCTGAGGTCAGCCAAAGCGAATTAAATGTCCAATCCACTGCGTTGCTGAGTGCCCCCTCTTCTTAGGGAGTTAAGATTCATTTGCCAATTTAAATAGAAATAAAAACAGTGATCTGTATACACAGCAGCATGAACTCTTGTTTCAGCATTACCGCATGCTGCTTTAAACTAATCCCCCAAAGCAAACGGTGGGAGAAGCCCGGCACACTCCCTGAAAAACCTAAATCCTCACAACACATTTGTTCCAACAACATCAGCTGATCCACAGCATGTCTCCTTTTTCACCTTAGGAAAAAAAAATAGTTATCCTCAAAAGTTAATGGTTTAAGGCTTTCCTCTCAATTTGTAACTTTTATGCACTCACTCAAACACATCTATTTAATGATATTTAATCTTGTAGCTTTTGCTGAGAATAGCAACAAAGCACATAAAGCTAGAAAGCATAGTCACTTCCACTTGGAGAAAGACATTCCAGTAACTTAAGACACAATTATCAAACTTAACTTCTGGCTCACCATGCAAGTGAAGTTAAGGACAAGCATTTGAATTTTCTTCATTACCCATATGTTGAGGTTGATCACCTTCCATGTTAAAAATAAATGTCTTTCCATTTTGATACTGGTCACCAAAACTACAAAGTATGTACTGGGTTTCATCAGTGTGAAGGTCCACAGACAGCAAAACAGAGTCACAGCAGGGAAACGTTACCTTTGAGTTAGGTTAACGCAAAGCTCAGTACACAAAGTCACACTAACAGCAGAAAAAGCCATTAAGAGACTTGTTCCAAACATACTGCACCGGCTCTTACAGGCAATGATCATTACTTCGTGTGCACATGCAAGCTCAGAATTTACCTACATGCAAGCTCAGAATTTACCTACATGCACTTATGCACTAGATCTAGATAATGTGTGCAGATTCCCTACATCTGACTGAATCACATGAATTTAATCCCCCAGAACAACAACAACAAAAAAAAGGACATTCCCAGCATGCTCTATCCTTGCCCTCTCTCCCACAAACCTGAAACAAGACAGTTGTTGTGAAACTCTTCCCCAGGCACCATCTCATAAAGCTACCTTCAAAGTAAAATTCAGCCCAAGACTAGAGACTCCCTCTGTCAGTAGAACTACAGCTTCCTGAATTATTTACTTTGCAGACCTGAAAAGTAAAAGGAGCGAAAGGCAGCTTTGGTTTACAAGCTGAGATGCTATAACCAGCCTCCAAACCCACTTTTAAACCTTTTAGCTTCGAAGCAAACAGATTTTAATCATCCTGTGGTACATTTGCACAATCGGGTTTATGACTGTGAATCCACAGTTTTGATCCAGAGTTCAAAAAGGCACAACAATAACAAAAAGCTTGAATGGGGTGAGTGCTATTAAGGTTTCAAGATGCAATTGTCTTATGCCACACTTGGGTTTTTCAGCTTTGTTCATTTATGGGTGAATAGCTGAACTGTACCATCATTCTTTTGATTTATTTAACTAACACAACCCAAACTCCTCTCCCCAAGAGCCTGACTTATCTACAAAATAGCTCACTAAAAGGAGTGACTGGTATTCAAACTGGTTTTCAGAGTGACTAGCATCGTTTCCAAGTTGCAGCTTGATTTAATTCTTTGCCAAGCCTTGTAGTACAATCAGCTTTTGCTCCTTGTCAGGAGCTATTTGAACACCTGCAGGAAGCTCAGGTTATTAAGAAGAGGCTACTACACAGCAGTGATTCACCCTCACCTCACCACTAAGCTGGCAAGTTAAAGAGAAGTCACATATTTTTCAATTAATAACGATACTCCTTCCATAATAGGAAGCCAAAGAAAGTTGATTGTTAACGTGCTTGCCATTTTTCTGTCATCAAGTAGGAGAGAACAGGAGCACTAAGCAGGAAAAACAGCTGTAGCCTTATATTTCACAACAGACACAATGCTTTTACAGTACATTCATTTTTCAACTCTTTTATCTGAGATTTCAGTAGTAACAGAAGCAGTCAAATACTATTGTTACCTCAACACTAATATTGAGTATAACAACTTCTATTAAGAGGGACCCACAATAGCATTGCCACCCCCAACATACTCAATACCAACATTTAGAGTTGGAAACTTAGAGGGTTCCAAGGAATGGTGACAACAGGTAATAACTCAGAAGTGGAGTCCCACATCAGTTAGTGACAGATGCCTTTAATGCATATACACTTCAAGAGTTTTAGCTCCACCCTAAATTATTTTATTTTCAATAAATACTATTTTTAAAGTGACTGAAGGAAAAAAAAAATAAAGCAAGGTTTTTATCTTCAACCATTCTCTCCCACTCACCCACTCCCCCAGTGCATGAGAATCTTTACACTGCCCTCAACAAGTAATTTCCAAGTGCACAGATCTTGTATTTTCTCTAAGACTTAGATCATTTCTGAAGGCCCACAAAATACTTCATAATCACAATTCCAAAACTCAAACTAGCATTCACAAGACACTTTTACATTTATTTTGTCCTTTAAAAGAAAAAAATAGAATAGAAATCACAAAATGCAGTGTAACACAGCAACTCTTAAATAAGTTAATGTTATGTTATTTATGTTTATGTTTTATGTTATTTAAGTTTATGTTATAATAATGTCTGGTATGGCATCCATAAGAATTAAAGCAATAATTTACCTTTAGATTAATAAATAAATAAAATCGGATTTCCTATTCATTTAGAGAGCAGAAATACAAAAAAGGCACAGACCACAAGGAAGATCTTCATACTACTCACAAGGCACACTGAGGCCACTACCTTAAGCCTCAATATTAAGGCTCTGTTTTACTAATACGAAATTCAAGATACTTCCCAGTGAGGAAAATCTGTTTGAATTCCATAGTGAAGCAGAACCTGTTTTGATGGGCTTGCCATTGTGGAAAAGGACAGCAAACTATTTCAGACCCTCAACACTTGCTGCATGAGCATCTATTAATAAATTAGCAAAAGTGTTATAGACTATTAGCCAAGTTGCCACTGACATTGTTAAATTGTTTTTAAATCCTTTAATGAAAGACTAGAAATTAAGTTTTTCACCGTCTTTCCTTGGTTTTGCATCATTCTTAAAGCTTTATAACAATATAATGCTAGTCTCAGTCTGGATTATAGAAACTGAACACTCACCTGTTACCTACTCTGACTTATCTAGACATGCACCTGAAGCCCATCATACCTTGAAACCCCAAGATATTCCCAGCAATTTAAAGACTTGCTGAAGACAATCCATGTTTTCTTCTCCCTGTTCCTAAGTGCACAACATACTTGATGTAAGAACTGTTTAATATTCATCAAGTACTGATGCAGCTACTGGTGGAACTAAGCTCCAACTACAGAGCATGTAGTACAAAACCAGTTTTTACTACAGCTAACAGTCTAAATAACAGCAACGAAATTTGTTTGGCTACTTTGGCTACGAATTTCATGCAAATAAAAGAGAATGGAAGCGTTATGCTTTTAAACTGTTGACTTTGCAACCCTGTGAAATGCAAGAACCTGAAAGTAACCAATCCTTACCATTTTTATCCAGTGAGAAAAAGCTAATGAACTAATATGACACAGTTTTACCCAGTATTATGTCAAAATTAGACTCACATAAGGAAAGAAGTCTCTGTGCAAAACTTAATTACAATTTAGGACCCAATTTAGGAACGTTTAGCAGTTGCTCTCTTCAGATTAGATACAACCCGTTGACTTGAATATAAAGAATTGTTGCTGCTGAAAGGCCAGTTTTAATTCCACATTACTTCAACAGTCACTGGTCCAGCAACTGCATCCAGACTCTCCTTTAACAGAACTCAAAACCTGAAAAGAAAGAGGGTTTAACATTGCCAATAAAACCCAAAGTGCTGGGAAGACAGTGCCACTCTATATTGGAAAAAAGATCCTGATAATAAGTAATAACATCTCTACTTCACTGAAATAAACCTCAAATCGCTTTAGATTCCAACTATGTTTTCCTCCAGATCTGCCAAACCTCTCTGGAGCAGGAAAGCTGTTGAAGGAGCACATGTTGGTTGGAGTTACGGTTTAAAGCAGCCTGAACTAATGAAACTACATTATTTGAAGTGTACAATTCTCCTTCTGCTGGAAGAAACTATTTCAGCAAAAAGCTACTTAATATTTTCTTAAGCCAGCCACATGCCAACCACGCCACGATCCCTCACTGTCGGTGAAAAAGCCGAGTACCTCAAACTCAAAAGGTTCTGTGATATTTGGGGAGTATCATTATTACTCTAAACTCCTTGCAGCAAAATTGGGCTGCAACAGCCACAAAACAAATGACTGTTTCTAAGTCCTTCCTACATACAATCTGGCATTGCCACACAGGTTTAAAAGCTGGTATCAGCAAGAAACGTTTCAATAAAGGAGGTTTACCAAAAATACAACCTGATGGAGTTGCAATCTAAAGGAGTTGTTGTTTTTTTTTTAAATATATGCAATTCTTAATACTTAAGAGTTAGTTGAAGAGCCCTTAGAACAGAAGAGACTTAAAATATACACTTCTAGATAAATCTTTCCCATGAATCAGATCTACTGGTTTCATGACTCAGTGTCCAATGTAAGTTACACAGCAAATTGTCTATGGAAATTGTACTCATCGGCTCTGCTTTTAAAATGCATTTGCAGGCTGCTATTTTGGTTTTAAAGCCTTTGTGATTGACAAATTAACTGAGCTACAGTTAGGTAACACAAATCAGTAATATATGAAATGACTAGCAGAAGTCACATGTCATGATGTACAGCGCTTCACATCCTTCTCCCACTTCAACACAAACTTGGCTGTGTCACTATATCCCAAGCATCTTACTCAAAAAAGAGATTTATGCCACATAAACATGTATTAATTACCACTTAAAAAAATAAATGTTCTGCTGAAGGCTTCAGCCATCCCGCAGAAACTCAAACACCAGTAGCTCTGAGAAAGGAACGATGGTTCCCACAATATATATTTATAAATTTCCATCTCTTCAGAGAAAGAGGAGAGGAAAGGGGAAGGAGTCTCAGGAGCTGAAAGCCACACAGCACAACTTCAGGCAAGTCACAAATAAAATAGAGAATACGCAGAGAACTCTACCACGTACTTAGTCCCCAGCTAAGCCTCTGCATCTGTGTTCTCTAATAGGTGACAGGCACTGCCAGTCTCAGCATCTCACTATTAAAGACACTAAAGAGGGGTTTTTTTTTTCAACCCCTCCCTCCTAAAATGTTAACAGCACTAAACATTATGTTTGTCTGTTTAAGCTGCATTACTTGAGAGTCAGACAAATAACAGTGTCTTTCAAGTAACAATCTCAAGAGCAGCTTTTGCAAGCAGGACTTTTTTTATTACATATAATTTCAGGACAAGATAGGCCAACACCACAAGATGGTTTTTAAGCAGCTCTCTGTTTCAGCTGCTGTACATCACGCTCTGCCAGCCTGAATCCCTTCCAACATAGTGGCAAGACTCCTCCAATTGCAAAAGTACACAATGCACAGCTTAGTAAGTTATAATGCAAAATAACTTAGAAGTTATAATGCAAAATAACTTAGAAGTTATAATGCAAAATAACTTAGAAGTTATAATGCAAAATAACTTAGAAGTTATAATGCAAAATAACTTATAAATTTCTTCTTAAAGAACATGTTCTTGACCAATATTGTTTGCTCTTTTTAACTTCAGTGAAAGCTGAGAAAAATATCTGCAGGCTTCCCAATACTGATATTTTTTCTTCTCATTTTGCACATCCTAAGCAGTTCAAGAGTCTCTGCAGTGCTCCTTCGGGGGTAGATGCACATAAATCTCAACTCAGAAGACTGTTATCTCCCATCTTGCCTTCAAACATCTTTTGATGCTGCTGCACAAGCCAGACCACCGCTCTGTAACCCAGTCGTACGTCTCCTTTACCCACCTAACACCACTAAAGTTTAAATATCTGCACCACAAAACCGTCCAGAGCACCCAAGAAAAGCGCATTTTCTCCCAATCTTTTCGCAGGCAAAGCGAGTATCATTTCTTAGCCCAGTCCTAACAAACCGCTGCTCCTCCTGCACATCAGCAGCAGCAGCAGCAGCAGGCAAGTGGCAAAAACAACTTCACCCCGCAGCGCCGAGCCCCGCACTCAATAAATCCACCTCTCGCTTGGGAGACCCGCACCGAGGGGCCGCCCCGGGCGCTCGGCGCTGGGGAACTGGGGGGGAATCAGTCCGTGAACCCCCCAAAATGCCCGCCCCGGGGGGTGCAGGGAGGGAGGGCAGCCAAGGGGGGTGCAAACAGCGGGTCCCGCCAGTGCCCCGCACGCAGGGCCGTGGCGTTGGG
>NW_010313506.1:0-3896 GCF_000700745.2 Antrostomus carolinensis
CAAAAAAAAAAACCCCTACAACAACAACAAAAAAATCCGCAAACGCACCGTATTTCCCAACTGGAGTTAAAAATCGGTGCTAATCCGGGTCAGTTCCTGCCCCTGGCTGGGAAGGCAGAGAGGGAGGATGTAACGTATAGGTTGGGGGGGGGGGGAAGGGGGGGAAAGAAAAACAACTCCCAAAATAAACAAACAAACAAAAATCTCCCGCACAATCACAATAAAGTGAAATTCCTTTCTACACACCCACAACTTTAGCTCTGTCTGCTGCCTGGGGGGTTTTAATCTTGCAAAGAGAAAGGGGGGCTCCCTGCGCAAAATTACGCCTTCTCCTCTCATTTGTTAGCTGATTCCATCAAAAAGTTCGCTATTTATAGGCTACACACACGAACCTGGAGTAATACAAACCCTCCCGTGTTGTTCCCCTCGCAAAGTGGCCGGTCCTGAAGCATCTGATCGGGTTTGTGCGTGTGAGTGTGAGAGACACACAGAGAGCGCTACCGTCAAAAAGGGGAAAGAAGATCTCAAGCTGAGAGACTTATTAATTGCTAAGAGCTGCTCTGCCACCAGCCATGTGAGTACCTAACAACAATCACCTTTTGCACAGATGGCCAGCGATCAGGCACAGACACTTTCTGTCCTTTTCTTCCTCCCCCCACTTCCTTATTTTCTTTTTTTTTTTTATTATTCCTCTCCTGTCTCCCTCCCACCCACCTTTTATTTTATTTTCTTTTTTTCTTTCTTTCTTTTTAGTTTGAGTTTGCACGGCTTATTCCTCCCGAAGAGGAGGAATGAAACGTGGGCGAGCGCGGGGGAGAAAATGTGCCGGAGAAGAGGAAGGAAGGAAGGAGTGGTGGAGGGAGAGGAGGAGGAGGAGGGTTTGTTAAGCGATCGCCTTGTCCCCTGAGTCCGAGCCGGCTGGGAATTAGTAACAGGGAGATAACGGAGGCTGTATCCCTCCCTCTTCCTCTGCTTTTCTTTTACTGGAGAGCTCAGACCCCCTGACAATTTTTACCCTGGTATCAGCACGAGTAACGAGCTGTATTCATCAAACCCCATTTTGGGGGAATTAAAAGGGAAATTTAAAATAAATAAATAAATAAATAAAATAAAAGAGAGCGAGAGCGGGGGGTAAGGGGATTTGACCGCTCCGCGTTCAGCGATGCCCGCCCGTCAGCTCCCAGCCTGCTGTGCCGGCAGGTAGAAAGCGCTCAGAGGGCTCCCGTGCGATTTTTGGGAGGGGGCGAGCGCCCCGGCCCCCCGCGGCCCCTTCCCCGGCGGGGGCTACCGCGCGTCCCCCGCACGCCCGAGCTCCTTCCCCTACGCGAGGTCTCGGCGCGTTTCAGGCGGTCCCAGACCTCAGCGTGGCACCGTGCGTGAAATCGAGCCCCACGCAGCAGGCAGGGCACGGCACGTGGGTTGGAGAAATTGCACAGTTGGTTCGAGAGGGGACAGACATGCAGTCTGTAATAGGAAAGGCGGCTGTGGAAAAGGTAGGTGTCCTGGTTTGTGGAGGAATGCAGGGCTGGGAGAGTCTTCGCGTGGAAAGGCGGGGTGTGGACAGAGAAGGCGAATTTGCTTCCAGCACGGAGAGTGACTCTTTTCTAAACCAACACCTGAGCTCCAATCACACACTTTCAGGTTAGCGCAGCACTAAATTAACCGGGTCGGGGTTACACGGGGCATTACACCGTGTGCCCGGGATGTAACCTCTGCTCATTTATACACAAAGACGAGGGAGAGACGGAGTTACACCTGGGAAGCGAAAGAGCAGGGTGAGTATCGGTGTTTGTTCCTCTCCCTCACGTGCCTGTGAACAAAGTTCAAAGGCAGCCGGTGCGTGGCTGGGTTGGGGTCCGCCGGAGCCTCCTGCTCCCCTCCAAGGCAGCCGCGTTTGGTGGGGGGAGCCTCCAGCACAGCCCCTCCGGAGGCAAGCCCTCCCAAAAGAGCAAGAAGCACTTGCGGTATCTTGGTTTTAACTTTGTTGCTTTACGTAGGGGGAGGAAAAAAAAAAGAAAAAGAAAAGAAAAGTGACTTGGATGCCGCGCTATTTATAGGTGGCAGTAAAGCCGCCTTTTCAATAGGCAGCCGTGGAAAAGAAGTGTCAGAAAACTGGCTGCGCTATTGATTCAAGGTGCCGGACGGTCACAGCCGTGCTAGACCTAAAGAGTCACGGCTCCTCTCGGGTTAGGCAGCGAGAAGAGGAATAGGATCCGTATTTTGCTGACCCCTAGCTTGGACACGATTCAATTCCCAAGCACAGGTATAGGGCACAAGAGTGTGAGAGGGAAGAGTTTTTCCCTTTTCTTTCAGACACGTACACAATACAGGGCACCCGCAGGGCTGAAAGTGGGCCAGGGCTACACGGTAGGTATCAGATCACACAAAGCAGAGGAAAGAAATCTAGTTAAAAATACATTAGTTGAAATCAGAGGACGAGCTTGATTTTTTTTCCCTCCTTTTTAAACAAAGATGCACGTTAGAACAAGCTGGAAGCACTTTGTGCCTGACGGTATCCCCCACGCCCATTGGAAATAAAGCAAAAAGCTTGCTCTTTCTTTGCATCTTTTAAACCTTGTTTTAATTAGAATTGCTAAAGTAGGACATCCCGGTGGAAGATGTTTTCAAGTATCCACCTACTTCTCTGCTGTAAGCAGAATTGCTGTCTGCTAAACTGCTAGAAACGCAAAATTCTGCCCCACCCCCAGCTTGTTTTGGCACCTACTCACTCTGTCCCCCTCGAAATTGCAATCGCTTATGAAAGGTCAGTCCATTAGGAGGAAAAGAGAAACCCCAAACAACCAGCAGCAATGAGATGAGTGGACTCCGTGAGCCTCGCTTTGTGCAGCAGGAAAGGGCTTGGATAGAGAGCGTCCCTCAAAACTAATGCTTTTTTTTTTTTTTCTTTTTTTTGAAGTCCCAGATTGGGCGTATCCTCACCCTTCTCCTTTAATTTATTTGATTAAATAATAACAAAAACAGACTCATCAGCTCTTCGTATTTCCTCACATGTAACCATACGCGAAACCTTTTGTATGTTTTCAAGTAATTTGCTTTAGTTAACTAAGGGCACACACAGGCTGGGCTGAAGTTCGACTCCCGTTCCCAGGGCAGCATTTCACGCAAACGCGTGTTACAGCTGCGCCTCACGCTCCTCATTTGCGAGCCTCAAGTTTTTAAATTGTTTCTCCCATTCCTCACCTTTCTCTTATTTTGCTAATGAGGGTTGCTCTTGGCAGGGGCTTGTGGGAGGAGGGGGGCTCTTCCCGCGGGGTTTGGCGCGTCCCGGGATCGGGGCAGGGAGCGCCCAGCCCGGTTTAAACTCGGAACCGCTTCCCGCGGGCATTCGCATCCCATCCCTGTGCCGTGCTCGCTGCTTGGCTCCGCTCCCGATTAAGGACTAGATTAATTTCGCCTTCAGGAAAGTGAGGTTCTGTTAGCTCACTTCTAGCTTAAATTAAAAAGAAAGAAAGAAATAATCAAAAAACCTCTAAAAGTTTTTTCAGGTAAGGCTCGGGTTCCCTTTGGTTATTACTGAAGAACCGCGTCAATTAACTCTTTAATTTGGAAATGCCTGCCCGAGAAGAATAATGATAAATCCCTGTCCTTCTCTAACAAGTAGTTGCAGGGTGGCATTTCGTGCGTGCGGTCCCCGGGTAACCTAATGACACGGTAACTCCCCTGCCTGTTCCTTGGCCTGTCCCCTCGGTTTCGCCCCGAAGTTGCGCAGCGACCCCGGGCACCGCTCGCAGCTTCTGGAGGTGCCGTCGCCGCTACCCGTCCTGCCCAAACCTTCCCCCCTCGCTGGCCGCTCCCCGCCCGCAGCCGCCCGAGGTTTGCGCCTCGGCGGGGCTCTCGCAGCCCGGTGCCACCGGCACGGTCACGGAGAAAAGGAA
>NW_010313507.1:0-13581 GCF_000700745.2 Antrostomus carolinensis
AGCTGTCTCCTGTCAGGCCAGATCCCCTTCCGAGGCCCAAGCTAAGGACCCTGCTCTTCAGCTGGGCTGGGTTTATGCTTAAACATCGTTTTCTACAGGCAAAAGAGGAGGCTTTTTGCATTTCCATACCGAGATCTTTGTAGAGAATACGATTCCGTGTGTCCCTTTCTAGCTGAGAAGAGCGAAGTGGCGGGGGCGCTGGGGGGGGTGGGGGAGAGGGTGGGCGGCGGCAAAGCACGCTGCCCTGCTGCGCTCCTGGAGGGCGTTTAAACCAGGTTCTCCCAATATTAGTTTCTGTTGGACAGTATCAGGACCTTCAGTGTTTCTTGCAAATTAGGTGACCCTACATGTAAGAACAATGCACACAGATCTGGAACTACCTTCCTGGCTGGGGGTCCTACAGTGTTTGCCTCCGTGGTTGATGCCAAGTAGGCGCACACCACATTGCCTAACAGCACGTGGTTCTGAGCCGCTAAGAGTGGATTCATAACGGCTTACCAGGTAATATGAGACTGGTGCAAACCAGCTGGCCACTAGGCAACTTCATTTTGGCTTATCCACTATAATTGGGGACTGGCGGCAGGAAAAAGCCCCCACTGTTAGATGGTTTTTAGAGCCAATGTATAGACCCCATACAGAACACAACTTCCTCTACTATCTGGCTAGTATTCAACATGCACTCTTCAGTGTATTTGGAAATACATACAGATTTAAAAGTTGTAAATTTTACAGTGAAAAGTTTGGTTTGTATTATGTAGCCAGTATAAAATACCAGTTTCTGATCATGAGTTTTTGCATTGTTTATAGCCAATGACGCAGCGAGGGACTAGAGCACCCTGGAAAATGGAGATATGTGAATACTCAAAATTCCAGTGCTACACAGTGCAGTGGGGAGCAGCGGAGAAACACAGGCTGTATCACCTAGTTTGGGCAGAATGTATTAGTCGGGCTTCTTAAACTGTGTCTCAGTCTTGTCCAGCTCCCAGTGGCCTAACCCTATGCTTATGCACCACTGTGACTGTGAAAACTCACTTCCTGAAGAGATAACATGGCAGTAATGGAGACATGGGTTTTAAAAAAGGGGGTTTTACACACGTGTTACTCTTGTGGTTTGCACATTGCAAGTCTCCACTTCCAGTGCATCTCATGACTATCCACCATGTCTTCATGGGCTTTGGCCTCTCTGAGGAGACCTCTGGGCACCTTCGCCTGACACCTTCTTTCTGCCAGTGGTTTACAAAAAAATCCTTTTAAAACAATCTCTTGACACCTTCATCACTTCTGAGCTTTCAGTGGGGACTTGTCATTATCCAGTTACTTTGGCCTCCTGCATAGCATCATTCCAGAGCAATGCCTTTTCAGGTATCAAATTCATTGTTCTACTGGATAGGGTCATTGAATGTCAATATTCCTTGATGAGACTGTCACATTTCCTCAATGTCTTCTATCCACTAGGTGTCACATTCTTGCTATGCAATGAATTCTGAACTGTTATGCTGTCTTTCTAAAAGGTTTCCATTTTGCTAACCGTGCATAAAGGTTAGCACATGATCTCATGTTCACAAAAGGAAAATAGGATTCATAAATAGATGATGGATGTGTCTATAGAGTAACCTGCATACACATACACTGCTGGCACAGTGGAAACAGTCTGACCATGATGGCAAAAAGTAAATTGCCTTGTGCCAAGCACAGTGTTGTAGTGACTAGACATTCCCCATTAGCAGGATTAGCTAATTTAAAGATGAATCAGGTATGCCCAGCCTAAATTGCAATCTGCACTATCACTATAGCTAAATATAAATCCCAAGCTTGTATCCATTTGTGACTGTAGTCCAGTCTTGTGATTCTGTTAGCTGATTATAGCATTTTCATGGTCTGTCTCTGTCAATCACAATGCAGAATGTAGCTAGAGTATAATGGATGAGCTGTAGTGAAGCAGAAATAAAAAAAGAGGGACAAAAAAGAATCCATCAAAATTTGAAGAGCAGAGGATTTGTTTATTCAGTGGTTAACTCTTTTCTCCCTGAACTAATAACTACCACAGCGCTTGACTAAATTAACAAGCCATTGACCTGTGAAGTGAAATTCTCTTTTACACCTGGATTAAATGATGCTGACATTTTGGGTATAGTTCAGTGGCTAGCTGAGCCCATCCAGCATCTCACTGACACCAAAAAGGTGACATCTCACTCCCAGTCCATTATTGCCACTTCCCTCCCTGTGCCCTCCTTGCCAGCTCTAAGGCTCTGCCCACACTTGCACCAGCTCTGGCACTCACCAGATCCTTCTCCGAGCCCACTCAATTTAACAACTGCACATAAAACTACCCCTTTTTGGCTGGTTTTGCTTTGTTCTATTTCAGTTATTTAAATAAGTTCAGAAAAAGGCTAGGTAAGATCAAAAGCTGGCACAAGGTGAGCACCTTTCCATACAGCAAACCTTATTAATTCAAATGCATATAGACATATGTATGGTGTGACAACCATATTTATATAGTCACATAAATGAGAGTAATATTGGCTCTTATCTGAAGTCACACATAATGGTAATCGTTCTCTTAAGATTTACCTTTACCTAGGTTTTGAGGCATACAGGAATATTGTGTTATCATAAAAGTAAGGAGCAATTAACAGTAAAATATGCTTTCAATTCACAAGCTAGTGACATATTCATTTCAGTGTAAAATGAAGTTTATTTAAACTTACCTAAAGTTTAAGGCTAACATGGTATTTATATTAAATTTTTTTGTAATTAAATTTAAATTTATGTATTTGTCAGTGTAAGATATAGTGACAATTTACCAATCTTCAGTGGAGTTTTTGGTCAGATTACACAAGAATATAGAGGATCTTTCCAACAGTGTAATAGACATTACTGAAATGTTTTTACTGTCTTGCAAATGGAGCAGAAATTTGTTTTAGTCACATCTGGCTCGATTTTTACATCCTGCCTGGAAATTTCATGTAAGTGTGTTCAGGCAGTCCAAGCATTGTGGGGAGCAAAGTGTGGAAGCTTTGATTCATAAACACTGAGCAATGAAGCTGGTCAATTTAAATCTGTAAGGTACAGGGAAGACGCATCTCTTCCATTTCACACTGTGTCTAGCTTATTGGAAACACCTAGTTTTCTCAGGTATCTATTCCCAAATTAGGTCATCAAAGAGCAGGAAACCCTGTCCTGTCAAACAAAATGGAAACAGCAGAAAAAGAGGAGGATCAGTCTGCCTAAGCCAGGAAGAGGTAAGAGAAACCACTCTCAAATTGCTACCCAGAAAGAGCAAGTAAAACGCTGTCACGGGTGCGTGTTTAGATAAAAGTGCAACTTGACAGAGTTTGATGGCAAGGTTCACTCAATTACTTGCTACATGGAGGAAACATTCAGAGAGAGAATTGGGTTAGAGTCAGTTTAGAATGATTTACACAGGGACTGGAGGTATAGAAAGCTGAGGAAGACCTTCCCATGGAGTCATGAGGTTCAGAATGGACCCCCTTGCTTTCTAAACTCCTTCACAGAGAGGTGTCTAGGGGTGGCTAGATCTAAACCTAGTCCCAGACCTGGTCAACAGTTTATGGCTAAGGGATTGTATGTGTTTATAGCTAAAAGCTTCTATGTGCACACCCAATTCTCTGTATCACTTAGCTAAGGTTTTTGAAGTTCCATCATGCTTATTCCCAATTCACTTACCTTCCATCTGGGTGTCTGAAGTTCTGAAGTTTGAACCCTAGGTCTCCCAAAGCAGACTGAAGTTCTGAAGTTTGAACCCTAGGTCTCCCGAAGCAGACTGAAGTTCTGAAGTTTGAACCCTAAAGTTTGAACCCTAGGTCTCCCGAAGCAGACTGTCAGGCATCAGACTTTATTAAAATAAATAATTTAATAGAGTGGTACAGCAGCAGGGTCAACTCAAAATGGGTGCCTCTGGAGAGGGGGCCGACCTGAACAAAGAAATCCCTGCTAATTATACTCTTACAAACTATTCACCCACCCCTCACATGATGGTTCAGTCCAGTAATAATATTTGGGTTTGGGGTTTTCTTGTTCCTCCTTGGATTCCTTCGCTGTCTTCAGGCTGTTATCTTGTCTAATTGCAGCTGCTGTTGATGGTTGTAGCCTTGAAGCCTCCCTATCTTCTGATTTACCCTGGCTCTGGAGGCCCTGTTTTGACTAAGTAGGTCTATGTTTAGTAAATCTAAGTGGAAATGTACAGCTTGTGGCATAAGGCTTCAGCAAATCTAGCTATTCATACTAAGTAAGTAAAGCTAAGCCAACAGCATACTGCATCGCACAATATTATAACTCTCAGTGATTTATTCTATTTAAAACTTACTTACTTAAGCTAAACAACTAATATCTCTTAACACTGAGAGGCATCCCTGCTAAAGGTTAGAGTTGCCTGGTGTGGAGTCCAGTTGCCATCCAGGGAGAATTCACACTGGGCTCATCCAGTGATCTGTCACTGGTAAAAGATCTCATTGCTTTGAGGAGCACCCTTGGGAGGCATCCCTGCAGAAGGGAAGATCACCGCTGTGCAGCCATGCTGCCTAGCAAGGAGAGCTCAAAGGCGGCTCACTTAGCCTCTCTCATTCATGGGATAAAGTGGTTGGCTCGTAGTCACATTACACACAATGGGAGAGGTATGCACAAGACTCCTTGTACCCACAACATATTGGTGTCCACTGTGTCGCTCTGCTCCTTCGTGGGTTTCCTAGAGGAGTTCTTGGCCCAGCTTTGGCTCAGGCCTTTACCTCCTTTGCAGACTGTACCAAACTGCTGCTGGTTTGGTTAAGGCAGGTTGAGTGCATCTGTCACAAAGGTAAAACATCTGCAGAAGATGTTAATCATAATTTATACATGAATGGAAGGAAAGCAAATTAAAAGTAATCAAGAACCAAAGTTCATTGCATGTGGGCAGAACGTCCATGCTTTATTTGTTAGTCCGTGGCTAGAAACAGTACTGTGCAATTAGCTAATTGCTATGAGTTATTAGCAGAATTTAAAACATTTTAACAAAAAGTGCTATTGATTCATCAATAGCCATGATGCTATGGCTGGGGCTGTGCCTCACAGAGGTCTCTGACTGCACCTTTCAGCAGATTGTGTTTTTCAAAGAGCTGTTTTAATAATACCTCTGCCCAGATTTAGGAACTGAAGGAAGATTATGCTAACTCTTGACTAGGCTGCTAAATTATGATGATAGCAGAAAGAGCTTAACCAAGGTGTGGGAGAGGCAAGTTCAGGAATTTAGTATGCAGTAAAAATCCTTCCAACCACTACCTTCAAAGTAACACTCAGTGAAGATAAGGATATGATAAATCGCCTTACAGTCCTACTCTGAGGGCTCTGAATTATGAATGGGAACAGCTGTAGGAAAGCTGAAGAAGTTAATGATTTCAGTTGTCTTTCACCCCTTGTACCTGAATTCAGCTGCTGTTCAGCTGCTGGACAACCACAGCATGAGGCTTTAAGGCAAACCAAAATTGGAGAGCAGGAATAGCATCAGTCATTTCAAACTACACGGGATGTGCACATGGTGGTTTTTATTGTGCTTCATGAAATATTTAACCTGTTCTGACAGACAGCTTAATGAAAGTACCTGTATAAAATGCAGATACATCTTTACTTCATATGGTCTATTTTACTCTAACTTATAAGTAACTTGAAGCATAACTTGGGAACTGGTGTTTTATGGAGCTCTTGATTATGAAAAGATGAGTTGTGTAAGTTTTTCTAGCTGATTCTTCAAAGTTTCATAAATTGATTTCTCTAGGGAAATACACTGGCTTATCCAGTTAGGCAAGGGCTATAGCACTGGCATTCTGCTGGCAAAACAACCATAGGTTTGACAGCTGTCCAACAGATTTAAATCTAAAGACTCGGAGATCTGTTTTCCTTTCATAGAGGATCTTGTATGATACATTTGCAAGTCCGTATATAATTTCTTTGTTTACTTACCATGCCCTAGTATGAATTGCACATCTGTTCATTTCACTGTTCTCACTGTTGCTTGGAAGATGACAAAACTAGTTAAATTCATTAAACTATAGACATCCTATTTCTGTTAATTGCTATTTCTAAGGGCTCAAGCTTGTCATTATTACTAACGTCAGTCTAGTTTACACACTACATCTACACACTCAGGAACAGAGCTTCCCCTTCATTTTCAGATGACCCCAGCTGATGCATGCAGGTGTGTACTTACCCAGGACTCCAAAAGAGAAATAAAAATGGCAAGCCTTGAATAAATCACTCTTTGTTTTTTGACCAAAATATAAATGTGATCACTGGACTTTGCAAAATTATGGAACTTGTCCCCTTAGAAACCAACACCACCAAGAACAAAATACTGAACTCATGAAAATAGTACCATTTAATAGTGCAAAGCAATCACTACAGTAATACTAGCTGTTTAAAGGAAAATTGGATGAGTCAAAAGAGAAAGTCTTTTGCTGTGATGTCTTCTACAGGCCTGGCAAACAAAATACTGCCAGAACAAGGAAGTGTGCATATCCTATTGCTAAAAGACTGCATGTGCTCATCTAGTTCAACATGTACTTTTAGTATCTAGTTAGTTCCCTGAAAGCAAAGTCTGGTACAGTTTTTCATCATCTGAGTCCACATGGGTCCTAGTGCTCTCATCAAATGTTCAGAGCTTGGGGTAATAAAGATACATGGTATATTCTGTCATTTCAGGGAAACACGAGGCACTCGGAGTGAAACTGAAAAAATGTTTAACCTGACCTGTCTGCTACAGTCATACATGCAGAAATATCAGAGGCATAATGTTTGTAAATTTAAAGACATTTTCTATAAATTCTAACTAAATAGAGACTAGTATATTATCTTTATCAGTATAAAGTGGTCCACCTAAAATTTAGTATATAAGCCTGTACAGAAAAACTTTGATTTTATCAAGGTCATTGAATTTGTCTTTTATTTCTGTAGCATATAGTTCTATAATGTGATTTGAAGCACACTCAGATGTATCAAACCTAATTTTAAAAAGTCTTTATTTTAGTGAAAATCATCTCCAATCAGCATTTACAATGTGGTAGAAAACAGGAATCCTGTTTTCTTCTCTTCATTTAGTTCCTTCTGAAGCAGATGTCTAGTGTTTGTCAAGATAAAATGGCAGAAGAGTATAGTATTTGCCCCATTTTAAGCCACAGAAGGGACTGCTCCTTCGTGCTAGTAGTACAGTGAAATAAGCTAAGCAAAACATTAAATTAAAAAGGGATTCTCCCTTCTTAATATCAAATGTCAAGTCAAGTGAAAGTCAAGAAAAGATTAACAATTAATATTGCCCTTAAAAATCTTTTTCCTGGGGGATCTGAAGTCGTGTACTGAAAAGAGAGCATGGAATGCAAGTTCTGTTTGGAGTTTCTTTTGCAGAAAAAAAAAAAGAAGTATTTTGGTATTATGTTATATAACCAAGAGTCTGTTCACCTCAGATTTAATGAGAGTGACAGGTGTCTGGGTAGAGACAATCTCAGTTAGTCCAGCCTCGGTGTGAGTGAGTGTACTAAAAGCTGTATGTGAGTCCCAGTGAGTCCCACTAGCATTGCATGTAAGGCCCTAGAACTCAGGGGAATGTAATGCTTCATATATTACTGCACTGCTGGGGTGGATGGAGGCTCTACATGAATATGATAGATGAAGGCTTCTTTCTTCTTTGTAGGGCCATGCATTGGAGGTGCACACCCTGGCCGTTATCAGACTATATGGCAAGAACACACACTCCCCACAAGGTCATACAACATATGCAGACCTCCTACCTCCTGGGCTGGGACACACAGCAGCATGGACCAGCAGTGGGGGAAGAGAGATACCAATTTCTTGGCTGTCAAAGACAGCCACAGCTTCTTCCCAGGTACATGGGACTGAAGACTGTGAGAAGCTGCAGTGCTCTACTAATAGCACCTAATAGTTCCCTGTACCTAGCAGAGAAGTAGGCGGTGAAGGCTAATGTCAAAGTGTGGGAGGATTACATCCTCTATTGCTTTATTAAATGCACACCTGCAACAGTATCTATGATTCTTTCTCACTTAACTGTGAAAAAACTTGTCTGCTCTTCTGGACACTCTGGAAATGCTGGGAAATACTGGGTGACTGTCAGCACTCATTTATGTTGTCACTCTGAAGTTGGCAGCTTCTCTCAAAAGTGAGAGCAAGAAGCAGGGCAGGTCCTGTGTCCCAGCTGTGCCAGCTTGTCTGAATTGAAATCACACCTCCAGATTAAGTGAGATGGTTTCAGGTGTCCACAAGTAGTCACCATGCCACAAGTAACTCACACAGTCAAGACACTCCCTCAGGCACTTAGAAATGGTGGGTGGTAAAGGCTGAAAGGCTGCCTGTAGTGGTGTATGCCAACTGTTGTTTGGACAGATGGTTCTCCACATGCCAGATAGGTAGGACTTACTGGAAATTAGGATCTTTGTGCGTCTGGAAATGTGGATCTGTGCAACAACTGGCAGAACAGGCTATTCTGGGCCTGTTCCTGCTTAATATGGTTGTGTATTCTGAAACCTCTGAGAACGTGTGCAGCTGCAGAGCTTTATCAATTCAGAGAAGTTTGAAACTCACACTAACCTAGTTTTGAAACACTCCAATCTAAAGCATTCTGGGCATTTAACATTCTTAAAAGCAGTGAGATTGGTAAATGGCAGAATTAGAATACGTACTGGCAATATTAGATGGCGTAATTACAGTACCTCACACTGAAGGTAACGATCCACTTGGCAACACTGACATAATATGCTCTAAGACTATAGATATCAGCATCATCTAGCCAGAAGGAAGATGTTGTGAATATACTTAGGTTTTCCATATCCCTTGCTTAGCAACTGTTAGTAAGAAGCAATACTGAGTTATCAGATGCATTGGATTTTTTCTTTAATCATTAGCAAAGTAATCAAACACACATCCCTTTCTGACATTTTTAAAGAGGATGTTAAGATTCAAAGGTGAAAGGCATTTCGTCGTCAACAGACAACGTTTGTACGTCATTTAGTTAAATGGTCTTTCAGGAGGTCTCAATATACTTCTGGGATTTTGTTGTATGACCAAAGTAATAAATTGGTCATTAAGTTGTGTGATAAATACTAAAAGAAACAATGTGGTAATTTTGCCAAAATTTTTAACATTGATTAAAAAATGCAGAGCTTTTATAGTAAGATGTAGTATTATTTGTGCAATATTGGATGGATGGAGGTTTTGCAGATTACTCTAGATATTAATATCTTCCTGAGTTTTGTTATCTAGATCTGTAATGGTTGTTTCATTAATTTATTTGTTTGCCATGGGGTAGTTATATTTAGTTAATAATTTATTCACTACGTGTTATTATTCAGCTCTTTGAGGACAATTTCAACAGCATCTGAACATGTTTGATGTTATTATTCAGCTCTTTGAGGAATGCAGTGGATAACAAATTTAGTTAATCAATTTGGTTTTTTTAATTTCAAAAGACATACATATTTATTTGCTATTTTAAATGTACATGTTTGGTACAGGACAATTTCAACAGCATCTGAACATGTTTGAGTAAGGAGGAAAATGGTAGAACTTATAGTTCCTTAAAAGACCAGAATAAACAATATATTAGCATCTAACTGACCTTTATTAAAGTTTCTTCCATACAAGTAAAATTTTAATCGATGTACCTAGTGCTGTACTGTATACACTGTGGAATCTGCTCTTGCATAACTTACACATGCATGATTTTTAAATGTGATTTATTTGTATTTACTCCACTAAGTTCAGCCGGTGTAACTAAAGTATAAACTTTTATATTTTGGGGACTGTACATCAGTGCTCTGACAGATCTGGGTGAGGAACTGATTCCCCAGATAGGTTCCTCCACCCTTCTGTTACCTGAAGGAGTGTCAGCAAGAGCCCCAGGTGACCTTTCAGCTGCTACACACAGAGATCATCTGCATCTAGTGCCACTTGACAGACCCTTGGGTATCAAAGGCATCTGCAAAGGGCTGGCAGAGAAACGACAAGACTGACGATAGATCTGCAGCTTTCTGAAGCAACAACTGGAGGACAGGAGAGATATACCACTTAGCAACTAAAATGGCACTAGACAGCTATGTTTAGGCAGCTTATTTAGCTTTTTGCTTTTCTAGTTAGGTGGGCACTTTACTCTTTTTCTTTAGAGAGCAGTGTTCTGCATCAGCCTCAAAAGCCAACAGTCCTTTACACAAGAAGTAACCTATCAAGAACATTATTACAGATGTTATTTGATTGTTAACAAGCATATCCATTATTTTTCCTTCACACAGCCTACAGTAACATCTTCATACAAGTAACACTTGGTAATACTGTTAATAAATGGAATGTCCAAGTACTTATTTAGGCATGTGCTTCCACAACACATCAATTACTGCCCTCTTCACAGAATTCTAACTCCTTGATTTCTATTATTTTTCCAGCAGTACAAACCATAATAAAACTTTGGGTGCGCCTACAAAGAAAATACACAATAGTAAATACGTCAGTGTGATTACTTGGCCACATACCAGTAAGTATATGGAATGTTTTGACAAGAGAAAACTTTAAAAGTTTTCCCTTTCTTCTCAGAATTGCTCTACATATCCAAAGCACTCTACACTGCAACAGCAAGATGTGCCTGTGGCACAGGAAGGTATGTACGTGCTACCTTTAATCCAGTTAGCATAGTTACAGATAGCAGTGCAGATGCAGCAGCATAGGCCAGACAGCACATTACAGAAATCAGAATAGAACCCATACAAAAACCTAGCGACATGCTCTGAACCCTCCTGTTGTACGGTTTTTTTTCAGCTTCCAGCAATCAGTGACCAAAGGATTAAGATGGGGTTTCTATCTGGCCACTATCTCCAACGCCATCCAACAGGCACCTTCCATTACAACTACCTGCTCCCTTTTTTGTAGTGCTGGCTCCTCAGTCTCCAACAACATCACATTCCATCACCTGAAAAGTCTCCTTCTGATCTTTTTTTCATCTGTTACATGACTCATAGGATGCTCCTAGTTCTTGTATTGTGAGAACATGCGAATGCTTGCTTCTTTACCTTTCCAGCCCATCCATTGCTTTAAAGATTTTTCTTGTACTGCTTTTTGTCATCACTCTTCTAGGACAAGAATTCTAACCCATTTAACTTCTCCACCCCTGGTAGCTATTTCTACCTCTGAAAGTCTCTGCTACCCTTCCTTCAACTTTTTCCTGTTCTAGCCTACTATACCTTTTTCAAAATGGTGTAAGTAAAACTCCATACAGGAGTAAGAAAACTTCAGCCCAAATTAACATGCTTTAGTTTATTTCTGTTGCATACTTTTACTAGCCCAGGACTAAAACAAAAAGATGAATTCATGTGAGGTGCTTCAAGAATTAACTTGCAGTTACAGTACAGAGACAAAAAGGAAATTGAATAGATCCCTGTTTATCTATAAATATTAGTATTCCAGTAAGTTATGTAGTGATTGGCATTTACTCAGCATAATGGTGTAATTTTTGTTACTGATTGTAAAGAAAAGCAAGAATAGCAAGCTATTCAATGTTACATGGGATATACTATATAGATCTGCAATCAAAGACAACAGTTCTGCTGAAACCAAGGTGCCAAACCAAATACATTTAAAAACCTGAAAAAATACTAAATAACAATCCATTTGTATAACCCAAAGCACAAAAAAAAGCAAGATGAAACCAAGTGCCTCACTTAGAAGAGAGAAGCGTATCCAAGCAACAGCATTAAGACTCAAAAGAAATAGGTCATTTGAAAAGACGCACTAAATTTAGTAATCAAATGTATATTCAGCAGCAAAGATAAAGAAGGGTTAGTGAAATAACTTCAACATTGAGAAAAATGAAAGAAATGAAAGGATTCCTGATCAGAACATTTTCAGAAGTTGGGAGACATTTGAGGCAAAAGTTCTGCACTTGGTTGCAACAGTACAACTGAAAAGAAATGCCATGACTATTAATGGAGTTACATTTGTATGAAATAAGAAATAACTCAAAGCAGAATTTGGTCTAGTATTGTACTTTTGATCAGCTTTATGCCAGAAGCCTGATAAGAGCTCTAGTTGATTGGGTCTCTGCACATGCTGATGAAGTCATGATGTGTTGAGAAGTTGGTACAAAAGTACAATGGCAAAACTTTTACTGACATCACAGGGTCTTGCGGGCAGCCATTAGGATTTGCTTTTGATCCTAACTAGGTCAATGACAAAACTCCCCTACATCACACAGAATCATATAAATAATCATCATAATGAAAAGGTGTGACCACAGCTGCTGTTGGCATTCCATTTGGATCTAGTCAGTTCAGCTGAAGAACTTGTTCACCAAGGAGTTTACCTGGAGGTGTGAGTGACAGTTAGCTGTCTTGAGGAACAGATGTGGTAACACTGAAAGAATAACTCTGTTCCACAACCAGTTAGGAAAAAAGATATCCTCCCTTCCTCCCTGAAGGATTTTTACTCCATTTCAGAGACCGTCTTGTTAAATCCATGAATGCTCATGGATGGCATCTGTTGTTAATAGTGGCGATTCCGCCACCTCAGATGGACCAACTCTGCTGTTGACAGGAGCCATTTCTTCCTCTGCTGAACTGCAGGTTTTCCCATCTTTGGACAAGCTCTGAACTCTGTGAGCACTCCCTGCCCCACACAGAGGCAGATCATGCAGCCATGATAGATAGTAGCTGCAGGACAGCTGAATTAGGACCTCAGCTGGAACCAAGAGAATCACAACATCCAGGAAAGGCAAGGGCTGCCTCTGTGAGCAGCAGGGTCACTTGTTCTTTCCTCCTCCTTTGTTCAAGACTCAGCAGGAGCTGTGCTCTGCCTCTCACAGCAGCAGTTCGGCACCATTCTGTTGCTGTGGGAAGCAGCAATTCCAAAGCCAGCCCACTCCTGAAGTCCTGCGGGAAATACCAGTGGGAGAAAGAGGTGACAGTGTATTTTCATCCGTAAGGAAAAAAGACACAAATGCAGCATACATGCTGCAATACACCACAGCACTTTGAACACTAAGATTGCATAAATACATTTTAACATAAATTCATCCTGTAGATTTGCTGTCTCTGGGAGTAGCCATTGACTTTGCTCAGTGGGCACTGCTGAAAATAGTGGGCTGAACAGAATTATCTAATCACGCTAAATTTGCTATTATTTATCAATAACGGACACAGTAAAAAATAATGGCTGAAATCCAAGCAAGCATGATGTCATGGTTTAGGCCCAGCCAGCAACTAAGCACTACACAGCCACTCGCTCACTCCTCCCCCCCAGTGGGAGGAGAAAACATAATGAAAGGCTCATGGGTTGAGACAAGGACAGGGAGGGATCACTCACCACCTGTTATGGTCACCGGCAAAACAGACTTGATTTGGGGAAAAAATAAATTTAATTTGTTACCAATCAAATCAGAGTAGGATAATGAGAAATAAAACCAAATCTTAAAACACCTCCCACCACCTCTCCCTTCACTCCTGATTTCTCTACCTCCTCCCCCTGAGCAGCACAGGATGGGGAATGGGAGTTGTGGTCAGTTCATCACATGTTGTTTCTGCTGCTCCTTCCTGCTCAGGGAGA
>NW_010313507.1:13641-15429 GCF_000700745.2 Antrostomus carolinensis
GCACAAACAAAAGGCTGAGTATAGGCTGGGAGGTTGGAAGGACAGTGGCTACCTGTGTGTCATCAGCACCCAGCAAGCAAACAGTAAAAAAGCCACAGGGAACAAGAGAAGCAGCAGTTGTATGTCACCAAGAGAAAGTCTGTAAGCAATCTGCTTCATGTTGTTTGACTCTTCCTCTTTTCAGGGAAATAGGACTTTTATTGTAAATAAAAACAGTGCACCACAAACATAACTTGAGTTCTCTGTCACTGCATTCCCTAATTCAAAAAAAAACCTCACAAGGCTGAATCTGGCCCGTGACAGAGGCCACAAAGTGGGGAAAAAAAAAGTACTTTAAAACTGAGTTTAAGCAGTTATCCATCTTGACATCGCCTTACAAAGGTGATCTTTATGTTAAAAAGGTCAAACTCTAAGGAGAAAAGTATTTTCCACTCTACTGCTACTTACAACTACTATTTTCTACCAGCTAGAATCAGTACAAATAACAAATATTTCTTTTTGCCTTATTGAGCCCTAATGATTTATTCTAGTGATAGAACAAGAGGGAATGGTCTTAAGTTGCGCCAAGGGAGGCACAGATTGGACATCAGGAAAAATTTCTTCACTGAAAGGGTTCTCAGGCACTGGAACGGGCTGCCCGAGGAGGTGGCTGAGTCGCTGTCCCTGGAGGTGTTTAAAAGACGGGTAGATGGGGTGCTCAGAGATATGGTTTAGTAGTGGACAGGTACGGTTGGACTCGATGATCTCAAAGGTCTTTTCCAACCAAACGATTCTATGATTGTATGATTAAAAGAGAACAAAATAAGAACAATTTCTCTCAAAAGAAGAAACAATTAAAAAATTGTAACCAAACACGTTTACTGAGTTTAAATATTGCTTTCAGTTTTCTCTTCACACACACAAAGTAAAAGATTTTACTAGTAAAGGTAATTATTCTTTACTCATGTTGTATACATGTATAAGTGGGACTCAACTTGGCTGGAAAACTATCAGTTATTTTTATGAATCTGGTTGAAAACATTAAGAATTTATCATTTTATTTCAAGTATAGAGAAGTATTAAAAATCATATTGTGCATTACAATGTAGGTTCTAAGGTTAAAAAAAGAGATGTAGTCTTACATAAAAAGAAAACTCCAAAACATTGCACCAATTTTTATTTACAACCAGTGGGGTTAGGATAAGATCAGGATTACACCAGAGAAGTAGCACTGTGTTTCAGAGGTAAATTAACTCAACTAGAAGCAGGATTACAAGGAGGATTTTTTGTGTTGAAACCCTCAATGAGTATCAAGTGGAGTGGCACGGACTCCAGGACATGAGATGGGACAACGCGTGTGCTGGTGGACAGGATGCACTTTTTACCAAGGCCTGCAGTGACAGAACAAGGGCAACAGTTTCAGTCTAAAAAAGGGCAGATTCAGATTTGTTAGAAGGAAGACATTTTTTATGATGAGGGTGGTGAGACACTGAAACAGGTTGCCCAGAGAAACAATGCCCCACCACTGGAAGTGTTCAAGGTCAGGTTGAAAGGGGCTCTGAGCAACCTGATCTGGTTGAAGATATCCTTGCTCACTTTAAAGGTCCCTTCCAACCCAAACTATTCTATGGTTCTACGACATCTTTGTCTCTAAGTTGGAGACGTGGGTTTGATGGATGGACCACTTGGTGGATAAGGAACTGGCTGGATGGTCACATTCAAAGAGTTGTGGTCAACAGCTCAATGTCTCAGTGCAGACTGGTGATGACTGGAATCCATCAGGGGTTGGTACTGGGGCCGGTGCTGTTC
>NW_010313509.1:0-31389 GCF_000700745.2 Antrostomus carolinensis
AGCACCCGTGTGTGTTCTCTGGGCGCTGCTGTGTGTTGTCACCGACACCTTCATTTGCTCCGCGGCTGTTTTCTCATCCAGGTGACTGTGTAGATCGTTGTTCTCCCCTCACCGTGTCTGTGGTGCGGACCCCAGCACTGTTCAGTGGAGAGGTGAACTAAAGCGCAGGGCATTTATCCACCGCAGTAGTTAAGAAGGCAAAGCTGTTACAGTTCAGAGCCCTGCGAGATCTCCCCGTGAGCCCTTCAGCTGCTCTGTGCTCTGGGTGAAGTTGGAAGCTGCCGTGCGCAGCGCGTGAGCCCCTGGGCCTGCTCCATCCTCTGCTCTTGCCCCGTGTAGCAAAACGGAGACTCGGGCTGGTTGGTGTCTTCTTGGGTGCAAAAATAAAAATAGTGACAGTTGAGGTTTCTCAATTAAGATAAAGGAAACTTTTATTTTAAGAGACTAGAGTCTTACTGGAATCCAGATAAAAATAAAATAATCTTTTGAAAGATTGGGAATATTTGGGTGGGAGGAGAGAAAAGCCTTTAAATTGGATCCTGAACGAGCCTGTTTTATGCTAGATAAATCCTGGTGGGTGAGGAGTCAGGCAAATAGACTAGCTTCACTGTTTTGGAGGGAGATTAGTGTAGAATTAACATAGATATGATTTATTTCAATAACGCAATTGAACATGATGATTCTTGTCTTTGCTGGTGGCAGCTGGTGTTGTTTCAGCATAAACAATAGTTACACTGAGGTGGAACAAAGGAGGCTGAGAGAGGAGAGAGCTCCGTTCTTGTAAGGTGCTTGTTACACGCATTACCCAACAGGCGTGTTACTGTGAAGTGGAACTGCTAAGCAGATTTATGGCTCCATATGAGATTTGCAGGGTATTTCACTCAGAGGGGAATGGTAATTACCCACCAGTTTGATAAAAATGAATATTTCATTTCAGAAATAATTAATTACATGAGCAATACAACACAGTACAGGCAGTCAGGAGGTCTCTTCAGTTTTGCTGTGATGTCCCTGCACAATGTAAAGAAGTTAACCTCTCTGAGCTCTTCTTCGAAATAAAAACATTTGCTTGCTCATATTTAATTCACTTACATTTATAAAAGCTCTCAAAAACCTGAGAGAGACATTGCAGTGTAAATGGAATCTTTCTTTAAAGGTCCTGAACTTTTTAATCACGGCAGGCAAGTTCCTGAGCATACGGAATTTGTTTCCTTAGAAGAAAATATTCAAACAAATCCAGTTGTTAGAAGCTCAGAAATAAATAGGATAAATCTGTATTTAGCTGCTTCTTGTCACAGAAATCTTGATCATGATGTTACCTATTTTCCTGATTTATACCAAATCACCTAGAAAATTCCAGTCTTGGGTAGGATGTGGCTTACTGTGTTTTTATGTGAGCTGCTTTCTTCTGGGCATGTTTGTGATTAGATGATTTCTGCAATTTGGGGAACTACCATACAGGTCCTGTCATCAGGGTTCATATTTCTGGGTTGCCAATCACTGCCATTCTTTTGGGGTAGGTCACTGAGGGCTCTGATTGATCATTTGTCTTGAAATAGACAAGGATTTTGCACTTTCCCTGGACACTGCTAAAATTCCACAATATACAACTGAGCTTAGCAAAAACCTCTTCTTTTAAAAAGACTTCATAATAAGGTAGCTTTTCGGGAGTTGGTTGGCAGAAGCTTCCGTTGTTCGTGTGAAAAGATTGATACACAGCTGGTGGCAGTAATTAGTTACCGTCCCCATGTCTGTCAGTGCTCAGACTTAGTTTCTCAGACAGCACTGAGAATTGTGGAAAGAAAATGCCCAAAATTTGAAGGTGCCTGGATGTGTAAAAGCACACAGGATTTTTTTTTTTTAAGTGTGTTTTTTTGTTTTGTTTTACAAAAAGGTGGCTTTTAAACTGAAGCACACAACAGCTTTGTCATGCAATAAACAGGTAGTAGAGTAAATGTTTTGAAATCGTAGTTGCCTTGGCTATTAGCTTTACTTAAAATGGATCAAGTAACAGTTGAAAAATCTTGGCATAATTATTGTATTAACTTTACATTTATCTTGACTTAGCTAAAGAAAACATATTGATTCTAAAAATAATAGATCTTACTTCTGATTTTATACTCTAGTGCATGTGGTGTATGGATTCCTAGTAATACAATGGCTTTTGCAAGAGCAAAACAGCAGAAAAAGTGTAATTTACCTTTGGGTCCCTAAATGACGGGTGTGCACTTAACATTTGGTTCATGTGTTTGGGTGATGGTTTTTTGTTTGTTTGTTTTGGGGTTTGTTGTTTGTTTGTTTGTTTGTTTTTTCAGAAAAGGGACAAACATGAGACTACAGGAAATAACCAGTCCTGCAGTTGGTTCTCAGCTGTACTTGCTCAGGTTTTTTTGATCATGGTTCAAAGCATTGAGCTGTAGAAAGCATTGTCTCTTTCTTCTCTTGCGTTCAGTCAAATGGTTATTTTCCAATCACAGTGTGAAGTCGTGTAGTCATGCCTGACCTGGCATAGGAAGCTCATTCTGGAGGCATAGATGCAGCATAGAAATGATTCCCTAAAAACCATGGTTGATTGAAATCACTGAGTAATGGGAGGGTGAGCATGCTGTTAGAGTTGAGTGTAAATGTTTGATAAGCTGCTATAAAATGTGATGAAGTTTCTTATTTTTAGACAAGTGCTGGAACTGACTAGTACTTCTGGGTAGAAGTAGCTGGTGGTGGTATAAACAATGAATTTTAAAAGGATCTCACTCAACAAGATAGATCTTAATGTAACAGCTTTTGAATTCACAAGGTTTTGTGTTACGAGTGTTGTGCAAAGAGTGTTCTGAGTTACAGGTTTTATTGTCCACGTCTTCAGTGACTGGTTGTCGAGAGTCAAAGTACACTTCTCCCTTTTCAGGTTCATTCACTGCTTAGCTTTGCTGTATTCTGATGCAGAACTTCAGTAAATTTTGCATAAGAAAACACCTTTTTATAATTTGTAAGGGAAATAAAGGGAATTAAACTGAGGACCTGAGCATGAAGCTTGCTTATGAAGTCTGAGCAACTGAGAGTAAAAAAATAAATTATGTCCATGCTGCATTTATTTTCCTTAGTTTGGATTAATCAAAGAGTGTAGAAGTCCAGCTTAAAGTTTACATGCATAGCAGTGGTAATTTAATGAAATGTAACTTCAGCTGCTATACTGGGTAGACTTTAGCATCTAGGTCAGAGAAAGCTGGAGAAACTAATTTATAGTTTAGCTTCTGTGTGACAGTGGTGCATTTTGGTGCCCTTTTAAACTTCTCAACAAGTTTCTTTTTCGGTTGATCTTCCACTTACTACTTTAGTCATAAAGGGTAAAGAACTATTTAAGAATCATTGAAGCAGGACAAAGGTACTAAAAGCTTCAACACAAAATAGGCACAGCTTTTAATTTTGGTTTGATTAATACTTTGTATTAAATGCTTTTTGAAGGATAGTAATTTTATTATGAAAAGAGAAATGTGGTCTTTGGTGATGGAAAAGTACAGTCTTTGTGGAGTCGGTGATCTGGCAGGGAGAGTGGAGATGAGCAAGGGGCTGGAGCTCCTCTGGGAGCCACCTACTTCCCCAGTTGCTCAGGTAAGGTGAGAACACTTTGTAGGCACAACCAAGAGCTGGTATCTTGTGCAACCTGAGACGTTGCTCAATTCAGCAAAGTCCCTCAACAACATGGAAGACTAGCAAAAATAGAGAAACTTGACAGATATGAACAGAACAATGGCAGCCTGCTCTGCTTTACTATTCTAAACGAGAAGCAATCAGCATTGCAAGGGAGAGTCATTAATGCTATAGCACTTACTGGTTTATTGGTCCAAATACCAAATCAATTTGATTCTTTGTAAACAGCAATTACTTGGCAAATGTTTGTCTTTTGGTTTCACAAGACAGCTTGAACTGAAATAAATTGTCACTACTGAAAAAAGAGAGGGGCTGTTTCTCATTCCCCATTTCTCCTCCCTGCTCCTACTGCTTATCTTTGGTGCTCGTCTTTTGAGAAGTTAAGGCAGAAATGAAATAGCTTTTTTTCAGTTGTACTAACAAACGTTGTTACAAACACAATAATAAGAGTTACTTATTGAAAAATCTGAACTTTACAGTGTGTTTCAAACAGCTATTACATTTGGGACGGTATTAATGTTATACTTCATAATACCTAAGCTAATGTGGTACTTGTAAGCATCTAATATGCTCTAAGTTAAGGGAATTTCTTCATCTTCCCTGTTACAAAACCACAGCTGCAGATTCTTTTCTGAAGGGTAAAAAGCTGTTGCCTACTTAGAGGACTTTCTACATGTCTACACACACTTCCATTGAGGTGCAGCATTGTTAGCAGAGATGCTTGGTAACTTAGCACAAGCTTTTTTTAACAGCACTTGTGGGTTTGGAGGGAGGTGGCAGTACAGCAGGGTGGCATTAAGAGTAGCTGGGGACAAGACAGACAGGATGAGCCTGTCAGTGAAGTCTGGGACGCGCTGGTAAGGATTGCCACTTCTTGTTGACCAACCCCTTCTCCCCATGTTTGCCACAAGCAATTGGAAACTGAAGTTAACTATAGATGCTAATTTCAAATGAAAAAGTGTTTGACCAGGGTGTACCCACCTTAGTTTCGTGGCTTGTCCTAGACTTCACTGAAGAATTTCTGAGGTGGTGGGCCAACACCTACTCTGGACAGCTGTGTTGGTGAAAGATGTTGCTGCATGTCCAGGACGACTGGAGGAAAAATTTTTAGGATTACTTCCTGAATTACCTGGCGGGAAAATCAGCAAGGTTAATGGGTCACATTGTTTATAGTGTAGTTGCAGTTATATAGGCATCACTTATATGTACCTATATACATTTGTTGCTTACAAAGGAAAGCTGGGACAGGAATGGCCATTGCTGCCTTCAAGGCTTTAGCAGGCTCAGCTTTCTTGCAGTTACTATCCATAACTGTTTCTCATAGAGTCTGTGCTAGCAATTAAGCTGGCATAAGGGTTTACTTTGAACAGAAACATTAAAATTAATGCATTATGTCATACTTCTTCAAGTTTGGTATGGTAAGAAATCTTTGACTAGCAGTAAATGGTTTTCTGCTTAAACTAAACAAAATGTGATGCCCATCTTATTTACAATGTCATTGACACCTTCCATAACTGATTAAATATAGCTCACTGAAAAACAAATGCATCAGTATCATGTTGGTGCTGAAAGAGGTTTAAAAAATGCATAATCTTTAACTTTGATAAATTTGTGGAGAATTCAGATATTTAATGTCTTCAGTGTTGCAGGGGTTGGCAGAAAGTTTTTATCTTTCAGGACAGTTACATCCCTGTTGCTGTCTCAGATAGCGATAGAGGGATTAAGGATTTCTTTGTATTTATGCTCTGTTTAATGTCTCCTTGTCTTAGACTTTTTTCTTTCTTTCAGGTGGCTTGTTATTGCAGTTGGTCTAGTTCGAGCATACCTGGCTAAAGGTAGTTACCATAGCCTTTACTATTCAATAGAAAAGCCCCTGAAATTCTTCCAGACTGGAGCTTTGCTTGAGGTAGGTGTAGTCGTCTTCCCTAGAGTTACTAATATTTGCATGAGTGTTTTCTTTAGGAGAAATAAGGCAGTCTTTTAACAGTGCTGTCTGGGTACCTCTTTTTTCATTAGCATTTATAGAGTGATTTGAAGGTAAACATCAGAAATATGCCTCACACAAATGGTGAATTTTCCCTCTTAGCAAGCGGTGAGGGAGCTTACTGTCTGTTATTTAGCTTGGGGAGCAGAGCTAAATATTAAACTTAATCTTTGAAATACAAATATTGAATCTTAAGGTCTTGTGATAGAACTAAACGTGTTTCTGAATTGCTTCATTTGAAATGTTAGTGATTTGAATTTTTCTTTTTGTTCTAGATTCTGCACTGTGCATTTGGTAAGCTTGCAAATTTTCAGTTTTATTATTTTTCTATAAGACTGCAGTTTTAGCAATATATCAGCATTAAAAATGTTATGGACTATGAATTGCCAGATTTAATTCTTGCATAACTTACTAATTTTTGCTTGAAGTATATTCCAGTTTTTTACTAAACAATTTGACAACTTTAATTGCAAAAAGGAAAATAGTGTAACAGGTTTTCAGTTACTTCACATTCTGTTTTTACCCAGATCCTTCCAATGCCACAAATCTTGGAGCGGTTTATAAATGTTTTATAGTAGATCATTACTTTTCTTCTCTACATCCTGCAATCTTCTGTACCAAACTGTCTTCCCTCAAAAAAAAAAATTCTAGCTGGAAGTAATTTAAATTCCAATAAAAAGAAAATTTCAAGCACTAGAACTTTGCCCACATCCATAGAACATAGATATGCCTTGTAAAATTAGGAAGGGGTAACCACAGATTTGGCTGTGCTTTAATGGAACTGTTTGGGAGAGTAAGAATTACTGAAGGCTTGACTCACAGTTCTTGTTAGCCTGCACTGTGAGGCTCATTGGTGAGCTTGGTAACAGGAACTCAATTGTGTATAAGTGGCCTGGGGTCAGAAACAGTGTGGTGGTTCAGTCAGCTTGAAGAGCTCCATGTTTGAGTGACAAGATTGCATCTTGTCTGGTTTCTTAGTCTCAGGAGTAGTGAACAGTTTGGCCTCAGCATTTGGATGTTTTGTTCATAGAACAGATGATGTGTCGCAATCTCTGCAAGATCAAAGCCAGTGTGCTGTAAAAGGGAGCAGTGCCTCTCTGCATACCTTTGCTTAACTCTGATTTTTCTAAGCAATCCACTCCTCACAAAGAGACAGTCTTATGCTCTGGCAGGTGGTCTTGTGATTTTAAGTCTAAGGGTTTGAGCTCCTATCTGAATGTTTGCTGGCTACTATTTAAAGAGTAAGATGGCATTAAGGTTCCTAAAGCTGCAGCTACGAACCTGCTATTGTTCATGTATCGCACAACCTACAAACTTGAAAGTATATCATTGTGATACAAGTAGGTTCATATTGAATTCCTGTGCAAAAGATGATTTATTTTTTTTTAATAACCAAATGTGGTAGTTGGAAAACTTAAAATCATATACATGAGTTTGTCAGCAGAGGGCAGTCTAATTCTGTATTTGATCAAGTAGTTCTGACCTTCCTCAATAATTGTTATTCTGAAAATGTTATCTTATAAAGGAGGGTTGGTAGACTGTGCACAGATCATTCCAAGAAATGAATTATCAAATACTCAAATTAATGTAAAGGCTTCTCAGGGTAAACTATATGTATCATATAGTTTCCTGTGCTGCCAAGGTAGTCCTTCCAATACTGTTGTATTTTACTAAATCTCAGTTACTGTTTTTACTAGAATAAACCATACTTACCTTTAAAACATTTGTCAAAAATTAATAATAAAATGTGAATTTTTTTAAGTCTTATTTAACAAGTGGCAAGAAAGATGGTTAAATGTCAGAACACTGGGCAAAAAAACTTGCGAATAGAATGCTGGTTTACCATCCTAAATCTGTGCTGTACTGTTTCCTTAAGCTAAACTTGTGTGCAGATGCCATTTATTGCTTACTAGTAATAAATTTAAAAAAGAGTGTAAAAAAAAAAAAAAAATTAATTGGATTATCTTTTCCTCACACTTTAGAATAGATGTTCACACAAATCAGTGAATAGCAGGAGAGTCCTGTGTTTCACCTTCCAGGGTGGTGCAGAACAACAAACAGGATGACTGTACCAGCCTGTCTGTGTACAAAGCTAATAATCCTGGCTCAGTTGATTTGAGATGTGGATCCATTTAGCTTGTGTTATCCTCAGTCACACAGTTTAATATTAGTGGAATGTTGCAACATTTTATACCATTATAACTTTATCTTTTTGGTTTCCTTAACAAAGTTTTTTACAAAAAAACCCACTTATTATTATAACTGCCCATGGATTTTTTTTTTTTCCTGCATTTGTCACCTAAATAAACTGAGGGTTTTTTGCACAACTGGATACACTGCTGCTGTCTGCTGTAGTCCTACTGACTTGTAGAAGTTTCTATGCAAGGAGGAACAGGAAATTTGCAGATTCCTTTGCTCCTGCTAAACTAATTGCTGTAACTAGAGCTGTAATTCTCTGTCAATAGAGGAGTTTCTGTGGCAGATAGCTGTGTGTGTCAGCATAACTTTTCTCTCCACATCTTTTCAGTAGAATCTGAAACATTAGCATCTGTGAGGGAAGGTCTTTGAAATACGAAGATTGATAGGGGAATGTCTCTATCAAGCATGGCTGAGAACAGAACTTTGGCACGTGGCACAGACTTACATAATGAGGGAGAGCTCTACATGAAAAGAGGAGATAACGTGTAGCCCAGAGACCAAGAGGAGAGTCTGAAGGACAGGCAAATGGCAAGTGAACATGTAATTCCTTGACTTGCATAGCACACAGAATCAAAGTGTGTAAATGGCTCTGATAGCATGGAAGAGCTTCTGCCTGGAGGAACTTCTTATGGAAGGAGGTGATAGGAGCCACCAAAATGAAGAAGCAATAGTAGTACAGAGAGTTTGTGAAGGGAATGGAGAAGAAAAGCAAGAAGGCTTTGGTGAGTACAGGCCCAGCCTATGGAATCATTATGGTACCAGCCTTCCTACCATGGCAGTGCTTACCAGTAACCCTCTGGTAAGCCCACACAGCACTGTTTGACTTTGCTTTAGCCTGCTCAGTTAGGAGGGATGGGAGGCCTCCACCTGTAAGCTATGCATACAGCTTGTTCTCAGTTGGGAACTCCCTGGGAGTTGCACTTGGTGGGAGTTGGAGGCTTTCTTGCTGGAGATGGGAGGCTTAGACTAGGATCTGGAAGAGGTCTGGGCATGGCTTACTTGCTGCTTGGTTCTGTACCTGAGCCCTCTGTCAAGCCCTGCTCTAGCACATGCAGTGTTGGATAAGTGGTGAAAGATGTTTTTAAAAACACCAAGTTTAAAATTGTCTGTTAGGTACCTTTTCAGTGCAATGAGTAAATAATTAGAGGCAAGTAAAGTTTACATAAAAAGTAGCTGGTGAGTTGCTTATTTTGATCTCCTGTTTTTGGCATAAATAGGCATTGTCTTGGCTGTAATGAAAAACCTTGTTTGTCTTACTTGTGAGGTAATCTCGGAAGGTTCCTACAGTCTTTTTGGCTTATTTCTAGGTTCCTTTGCAAGAACATTAGTTTGTCTTGCTTAGGAAGGGATGATCTAAATTGTGTAAAAGAGAAGTTCTGTTATATTGTAGGAGTAAGCCTTTAATGAGTACAGATTGGGGAATTTTATAGCACCCTGTTTTGCGTTGTCTGAGTAACACATTCTGCCCTGAGGTTTTACAACAGAAATTAGATTATGAGCAATAAGTGATAAAACTGAAGAGAATGGTGTTTGTAGGATTTTTCCCTCTTTCTGCTCTGAAAGAAGACTAATGTAATGACTGTGTGACTGAAAATAATTCTAATGAAACTTGCTTTTGGCTTTTCTTATTCTTTCTTCCTCTTCCACTTTCCAATTTGGTCTTTCCATCTTTCTGAGGCTGTTGTGTTGCTTGTTGTGATTTGCATTAGTTTTAGAAGCCCTTTTTCCTATGTATTAGGAGCTGCAACTGCCTCTGCCATTTGTCTTCATCATTCCATTGGAAGAAAATAAAATTTTGTGCTGTGAAGCTTAGAAATTTTGTGAAGTCTAAAACTATTCCTGCTCTGTCAGACCTGGGTATGGAGGATCCTTTCACTGGCATTTAAATCAGCACCTCCGAACTTGCTTAGAAGAATCAGTGAAATCTGCTTCCTTGAGAAAATCTTAAAAAATATTGCTGTACCTCCCAATGCATCAGCTATTCCTGGGGTTTTGTTGTTTTGGGTTTTTTTTAAGTTGTATTCTCAGGAAGGAATTACAAACTTTGTATCTGTCAGAATATGGACTAGATCAGTGTTTCTTCAGAGTAGCTGTACTTTTTTCTTAATGTTTTGGGGGTACACTGTGCAAAACATCTTTATTGTTTTATCTTTTAAAATCACAGTAATGAAGAGTATCTTGAATATTTTAATCAAACAGGGTTTATTTGAAAGACTGTATCCTAAAAGCTGTTTGATTGAAGTTATCTTATTCACATATTTTGTGTATTAAAGAACATGCTATGACTGCAACAAGACAAATTGCTTTTATTTGCATTTTGATGCACAAAATGTTATCAGGGGATTGTGTTGCATTAGGCTGTATAAACACACCACAGGACAGACTTCATATTCTCAAATTAAAAATACTAAATGCTTTCCTTCCAAAAATTTAAAAGAACTGGATTTTGGTTTAGTTGTATTTTATTTCCACACCCACCTCCCACCCTGATAGTCAGGAATATTTACTAATTGCAAAATATCTTCCAGGCATTGTTCCCTCTTCTGTTGTTCTGACTGCTTTCCAAGTGATGTCAAGGGTTTTCCTGACGTGGGCAGTAACACATAGTGTAAAAGAGGTAAGTTAAGCTACAAAATAGATAGAAAAACTAATGACCCATGGTGAAAAACAAGTGTTGATCACTGTCTTTTTTTCCTTAAAAAGACTTCTGTTTGTATCCCACTGTGAAATTGTTTGTGAAGTTCTGTGGACCAAAAGAAATAAAAATAAATCTGACATAATCTTTTCTTGACAAATAGGCTGAGGTCTGTTTCCCTCACTGTGAGACATGTAGCTCCTGAATAGATTTTGCAGTCCTTGCTGAAAGTCGGAGAGGTTCCAGTGTGTAATATGGAACCCAGAATTTGGGACAGCATTCTGGTATTGATCTCTCTGGTGCCATAACTAATAGCAAGATCTCCTCGCTGTCCCCTCTTTCATACACAATTTGCTTTCTGTATCATGCTCCCCCTCAGCTGTTCGTGTACAGCAGTGCCTGGATGTTCTCAGTTATCACTTTGCAGGATAATCTTCCCTCTTTCCTTCATTCATTTTTCTTGTGTTCAAGTGTAGGTTGGTTTTGGGGCCTGCATGTTTTTTTCTCATTGCTTACCACACCAAATATTGCTGTACTTTATACAGATCTCTCTAGAATCTTTTGGAAGCATCTTATTTGAACATTATTTCTGATGGCTATTTTACAATCTAAACATGCTTTAAGTGATACAGATCATGCTGACTGACTCTCTCGTGTCATCTGAATACCTTGTTGTAGCCCACATCTGTGCTGTTACTTTAGCCAACCAATCTTACTGATTTTCTTCTCATTAAAGAAAGAAATTAGTCTTGATGCTAGTGTCAGCATGGCTGCCTGAAATAAGTGATGGTCACCTAGTGTCATTATATGCATAGGATCTTTTGTGACTTGACATGGAGAATATATTAAGGAACTTGTCTCATTACCCAGTCTTCAGGGAAGCTGTTTTCTCTTCCTTACTCCAAACCATCCACATGCAGAGTCACATAAGTCACTGTAGTTCCTAATAATTAACAGCCCTTTTGGATATTATTATGCTTGTTCATGTGGAGCCTTAGTTTCATGCTATTTGAAGTGGAAGAAGTTATTTTTCTCAATAAACTCAAACAATCTTGTAAAAACTTATCTTCTGTATGGATTTCACTTTTGGTGCAAATAAATGTATTCCAGTTTCTTAATTCACTGGAGATAAATACTGAATTTGGAACAAAAAATAAGCCATAATCCCAAGACATTAGATTTTAGATACACGTATAAAATATTTTTAAAGAAATCTGCCTGTAGTTTTGCTTGTTACCTGTACAATGTTGGGGTGCCTGGTGCTTCATAAAGAACAGTGATAATCTGTTTTTATAAATTGCCTCCTGGTTTTGAAGTAACCCAAATGTCAAAGGTTGGTTTGCATGGATTAGAATTATTCTTTGTGTTGTCTGTTCAACATCAAAGGGAAGTCTGTAAAATTATTGTGGGTTATTTTTTTTGAAACTTATGCCCACATTCTCACCAGAGAAAGCCAACAAAATGGGAGAAAATGTGAGAAACAAGTTCAGCCTAACATTCAATTTTTAACAAGGGTTCTCTCAACGATAGCACACACAGTTTTTTCCTCACATTTGTGTGGGCTTTTGGTTAAAGTCTTGAGAGAGACTGTATTATGTGGGGGGGTTTTTTTATGTCTTAGAAAGTGGGCATAAGAAAGGTAAGGATGAGGAATCCTGTGATGAGTTTTTCACCTGTGACTCAGAGCAAATAAATCAAATGAAGAGGCTGTATTCTGACCCCTCCCCTTCCCCCCAACCAGAGAGCGTGCAGCCTCACCTGGGGAGATGTCCTGAAAGTGTCACGAGTGTTCTACTTTTTCTAAAGGGCTGTCTGCACAAGTGAGCTCCATGGTGAAGTCCAGGATTAAATTCTCACACAGCTTTATGGAACTTGTAAGCTATGCAGTTGCATGATGAGGTTCTTGTAAAATAAAATGCAGTTTTCCTCTTTAACTTTTTGAGTGAGACTTGTTCAGTATCTTGCTTTTCCAGATTGTTTTAATATATAATATAAAGGAAAAAACATTTGTATTGCATCCCTCCTTTCTGTCAGAATACACTTCTAGATATGTGATGTGATTTGAAGCATGCTTCTTGCGACTAACATGTTTGTGCTTTTTGTTGAATTTAGTGTTGATGTGTTGTTAAATTCAATATGAAAATATTTATAATAAATGTTAAAGCATGGCAAATGTTGAAACATTGCACAGATTGGGTAGCAATGAGATTCCCCTTACCTCCACCATTAGCTTAGTGGAGGAGGGCCTGGCATGTAATGTAATTGTTTTGTCATTACATGAGGAAGGTGTTGGTTTGGTGAATTTCACTGTTTCTCCTACAAAAGAGAGAACAGAATGAGCAGACTAGTGTGAAGGGCTAGAAGAAAGTAGGCATTGGAGAACAGAAGGTGCCCTTCAGTTCAAAGTTGTGTTTTTGAATTTGTGTGAACAGTGAGCTCATCTGGTGAGGTCATGGCAGGCCTTGGTAGAGTTCTGTTCTGATAGAGAATTCCATACCCAGTTCTGAGGGGTAATTAAAAAACGTGTCAGCAGTGACTTCACGCTTATCCAGTGGGGTGCAGTTACAGATAGGTTGCAGATAAGCATAGTATACAGAGGAACTTTCCTAGAACACACAGTCAAAAGGGGTGGTGTGAATATGATGTGTACAGCATATTGAGCTGGTAATGAAGACTCCAGTGTCTGCAGTTGTGAATTGACATCTTCAGTCAATAATAAAGCACAGGTAAAGAGGGAAGATCGTCTTAATTTATGGTATTTAGGACTGAGTTGTAGTAAAAGAAGTCCACTCTGGAAAGTTCATAACTCTAAATGGGTGAGTGCAGTTGAAAAGCCTGATTTATCACTGCTTTACATCTATGTAAAATTGGAGTAATACTGTATAACACAAATGTCTGCCAGGCCCTTTGTGCCTACTGTGAAGCTTCCTCTTTTTTTTCTTTTTAATTGATGTATGACAACCAGCGTTCTGGAGGGAGACGTGCTTTTTCATCATTACAGTTGCATAGTGCTACTGGTTTTACTCTTCTGCACTGGATTGCTTAATTATGTGTTTAGGTGAAATTTTGTGCAAATAATTTTTCAAACTGTTACTTTTAACATGGAGAAATCTGTAGAATTTACCTTTCCATGCATAAGGAGAACAGTAAAAACCTCTCAGGCTTTATTTTGTCAATTCCCAGTTCTCATCTCTGCATCTCAAAACGCTGTGGGTTCTCTTATATTTTAAAAAACACTGTCTGCTATTCATAGTATTGATGATAAGCTAAAATATATTCAAGACCATCCTTGATAAATTGGTTTGAAACACATGCAAAAAAGTTATGCTCATGGTATGATTGAGCCTTATTAAGGCAGTTGGACAAGTAAGTTGTAAATAAAGTGTAAAACGCGCTTGGACTTTATCTCACACCTCCTTCAAAGACTGGCATGAAAAAGTAGAGGAAGATAAATTGAGTTCTGAGGGTAGCATTTGGCTTAGTGGTTTATTAAGAGTCTACTGTTTATTGGCTGTATTATCCCCCTTATCCTCAGCTTGGAAAAGGAACGATACAAGTGCAGCATTAGCAGTGCCTAAATGAGTGAGACTCTTGAGAGACTGCTTTGTAAATCGGTTCCCAGGGGTTTGATAGTGTGTGTCTCTGACATCTTTAGTTGAAGTATTGAAACACTATCGGTCCTCAAAGAGATGTTCTAATAGTGACAGAATTCTGACAGATCTGTTAGCGTGTAAGAAACTTACTTTTTAATGATGAACTGTGGAATATGGTTAAAATATTATGATAAAATGCACAGTAGTCTTTCTGTTCCTTACTGCACGGAATGGGACTATTTGAAAACTGTATAGGTCACTTCTGTAGGAAAACTACCACCAGTTTCCAGGATTCTTTCTTCCTTAAATAGGGACACGAGCTATGAAGGCACAATCGGTGATTCTTTAAGTGACCTTAACAGCGTTCTGTGTGTGTTTTATTATGGTGTGAACTGTTTAATAACTTATAAATGCAGTTCTAATATTAAAGTAGATGGGAAAGACTAGACCTGTGAAGGTGGTGTTAGAGATGTCCTGTGACAGAACGGGATTGTAACTGCCAGATTTTCTACTTCTAAGTGTATCATTCAGTGTTAGCTTCATAGTTTCTTGTCCTTCCTCATGTCCTTGGGTGATACTTCAAGCTACAAATTTTTGGGAAAGTTACAAATAGTTCAAGGTGCAAACAGGGAAAGAAGTAAGGTTTTAAAGTACAGGTTGAAGTCTGTGATTCATATATTTAGATGAACTCACTAAGCTGCTACTCCTGATTTGACCAGAAGATGCAGCTCTGGAGTGCTTGTGAAGCATGTTGTTCCTTGGGAACAGCATCATCTGTGAAGTGCTCTTAACTTTTCCAGGCTGAGAACTAAGTCTTGCTTATATTAGGATCCTGTAGCACCATAAAAATAGATTTGGTCACTTCTCTGAAAATCTTCAAATAAGTTTTGGATTTTATTCTTTTATGATGATGTAAGGGAAATTAATATATAAGCAAATTATCAGAGTTTCATGTGGAAAAAGGACAAGGTACATTTGCTGCAAAATACAATAAAAATGACTTGAAATGGTATATGCAGCAGAATATAGATTAACAGCCGCTCTACATTCCAGGATATTCCTGGATTTCTGTATAAATCTTGCTGGGTTTTGTAGTCTGTAAAAGAAAACTTTTTATGGCTAATCCTCATGAGCATTTTTACAGGCAACTATATGATCAGTCCCCTCATAGTATAAGGTGTCTGATTGCCTGTGTATTTTCTTGTTCCTTTTTCATTTGTACATGTACTTTGCCCAAGATTAATAGTGTACCACCCACACCTACTGACTTCCTTTTCCCTTTTTTCAAGAGTTGGAGGAAAAAAGAAAATGCAGGCCCCTGTGGTTGAGCTCTTTTTGTTCCCACGGTCCACTGAATTTGGGCTCAAGGTACTCTTACAGCTGAGAATTCTGTTGAAGGGGAGGGAAGGAGGGGGAGGGCTACATAAAAATAGTATTTGCTCTCTCAAGAGTTTGTAGTGCGAGTATGTGACCCTGTGTACTTCATCAGTGTTATTCCATCTGAAACCTAAACTTCATAATTGTACTCCCAAATCTAATAAAACTAATAATTCGTTTTAAAATACAAGCTTTTGAAGATTAATGTTTAAAATACGACGAGAGGAAAAGCTGGTTCAGTGATGTTTGTCTGAAATAAAACCTCAAAGAGGTGTAAAGCAGTGAAACATAATGCCTTGAGTGTAGCATGAGACGAACTGTGCTAGATACAATAACCAGAAAAAGGAGCGAGGAACAGTGAAGCAGGTAGTTTCCAAGCTTACCTGAGGTAAGACAATCTGAGCTTCTTCCTCCTCTCTCCTCCCAGCCTGTGTCCTGGTGTTAACCGTTTGGCTGCTGCTCAAAATTAGAACCAGTTTCTCATCTGTAGGGAGAGGAAGACAGCACTTCTACTCAGAAGTAGCACAGACTAGAATCAGAGTATAAAGTCTAAACTAGATATCAAGTGTTAGACTAATGTGTTAGCATCCTTTCTGCTTGCAGTCAGCAAGCAGGCTTCCTAGAAACAAACATAGGACTGAAATAAAAGCTGGAACTGTATAGGAATGGGGAGAGTTATGAGTTGTTCTCAGCATTTCAGGGATTTCTTGTACTAATTTACCTTGCATAGAATGGGAGATCTTAAATTATCTAATCACCAAGCAGAACTGTTTTTAAGCAACTAGAAAAATACGGAGCATGATAAGAATTGTTTTTTACTGTTGTTACTAATGTTGCTTTTAAGCTTATTCTTGGAGTCTGTTCTCTAAAATGATGCAGTAAAGCAAGCCGTGGGAATTGATTTTTTTTTGAGGTTTTATTGGGTCTGGTGAGCAATTAGTTATGCTTGAATTTGTATGGAGCTTTTTTCTTTCTTACAGGTACAAACTGAAGATAGCGTCCTGTTGTTTGTGGTGGCCTGGACAATCACTGAGATAATCCGTTATTCTTTTTATACGTTTAGCTTGTTAAACCATCTCCCTTATCTCATCAAATGGGCCAGGTAGGTGGCATAATAGAAATCATAGCCTTAAAGCACTGATTTCACAAGGGTATTTATCTTGTAAAATAGTTGCAGTACAAAAAATCAGATTCTGCCTTGAGGTAATTGCCTTGTTTGTGAATGTGACTTCATAGCTTTTTTCCAGCAGATTTCTGGGTTAAAAAAAACCTACTACATTGTAAGCTGAAAGAGGAGTTTGTCAAAACTCAGTCCTTTTTACAAAGTGATTGTGTTTATCAGAAACTGGCATTTAACAGTAAGGAATAACAATAAGTCAACTGACATTTAATAGTAACCCTTGAATCCAAGGGTTGTATGTGAAACAATCTGTAAGCTCGTTGATTAATATCAACTGTGTTTGACCCTGTTTTAAGTAATATAATGACCTGTACCAAAGAGTTCAGAAATCAAAGTAACAAAGTGGGTGGGGGGATGGGGGAGAAGTTTTAAAGATAGTTTTCAGATTCTCAAAGGAAATCTTTAAAATTCAAACTGATTGCTGATTGATTACTTATCTTCCAGTAATGTTCACACCTTGCCATGCTCTAATCAAAGAAGAGCTAAGAGAAATAAATACTGACTTGAGAATTTAAAATGTGAATATCCCTAATAGCATGGAACAAATACTTTGTCAGTATTTGTTTGTAATAACTTTTAATCCTTTCTGTAAATGTTTTGTTCTAGGTACACTTTGTTTATAGTATTGTATCCAATGGGAGTCTCGGGCGAATTACTCACAATATATGCTGCATTACCCTTCGTCAGGCAGTCTGGCTTGTATTCCATTAGTTTACCTAACAAGTACAATTTTTCTTTTGACTACTATACATTCCTGATCCTGGTTATGATCTCTTACATTCCAAGTAAGTATGAGTTTGTTGGGTTTTGTTTTTACTTTTAATATGAAAAGTTATAACAGGAAGAGCTAATAATTGTGGGATTAATTTACATATAACTAAGTAATTTTGCAAAATTAATTTTGAAAATTATCTGAAGAAAAAAGAGTTAAAACTTCAGGGATTGCTTTCAACCAACACCTGCAAAACAGTAATATGTGTTTTTTCTCTTTCACTTGGAATATTAAATTAACTGTGGTACTTCTTGGCAAATGTTGACATCTTCATATTTTCCCCTCCCCCCACTTACAGACTTTCAGGAGAACAAAGCTCAGAATAACTTATTAAAATTTAGTTCTTTATTAGGAATAAGAACATTGTTTTTGTATTAGTGGGTAGGGAACCATTTCTGTTGAATTAACTTGAATTGACATAATCTTTAGTGGTGTTTCTATAGATGGAATGAAGCTTTGGCTTTTCTACTTTGAAACGGGGAATAGGAACGCAGAGGCCTCTAGCAAATTTAAATGTGCAAATCAAGTCTAACATGCAGAATAACATAATGATGATGCTGCTGTTGGCTATCTCTGCAGTTATCTTTATGAGAACATTGTTGTTTATGCAGAATGATAAACCATATTCAAAGATTTAAATTTCAGTAGTGTGACTGTCTCTATAACAAGCACTTACACTTTCAGTGAACCATCTTGTAATTCTGACATCAAGGTTCATAAGTTTTTCCAGCTGTTCTTGAAAAAACACTTCTCATGCATTTGCGTCTCTTTGTCCTCCTCTTCTAGAAATGGTGATGTTACTAATTCTAAGCAGCCAGAATAATATCTTTTGTTTCAGTCAAAATAACCATGAGTATTAATTAGTTCTTGTGTAGTAGCTAGATCACAGTTGACAGGCCACGTGGGAGAAAACCCACATTGAACCCAAGTAACGATTTTAGCCCACTTTCTCCATTAAAATTGCTGTGTCTTAAATAAGGTATTTTCTGTGATCTGTTATCATTTGCTGGATGCATAACATGAATGCAGTTTAAAAAAAAATATTACTTTTTAAAATTATTAGTGTGAATTGGTACATTAACTCTGAGAACCAACTGCTTGGACTCAAGCAGTCTTAGGTGCCTTTTCATATGAAGGTATTTCTGTGGTATTCCTGAGACAGAAGAAAAGCAATGTTCATTGCAGTCACTGAGTGCACTGTAGTTCAGTTGTTGATTCATAAAAGCTACCTATGCAGGAGTCACCTTCTGAACCCACAGGTGATCTTGGAAATTTTGGGAATGTTAATATGACAAGGAAAGCAAGCTTTGAAAGCTGTTGTTAAAAATTGAGCTTTTACTTCTCATAGTGACTTTCTTGATAGTTGTATCTTATCATTTACCTCACTTTAAATCTCAAGTTTAGTACTTGTCAGTTCAAAATTAACATTTTGCTAGAAAAGATGTTATTAAATTATTTGCATATAACAGATCCCCATTACTTAGACTTCTAATGGAGAAACCACGGGGCTCTGTATTCTGTTATGTCTCTGGACAGTTGTATTCACTCTTAACACTGGTGGAATGAATCAGGATGGGGAGGAAAACAATCGGGCAATGAAATACAGGTTGAAGAAAGGCCAAAGAAAAAAATGTGGAGTGGGAAAATAATTCAGTACACAAATAAATAGACTTTGGCCTGTGTTTATGACAAACGCTTTGCATGTGTAAGTGAGATAATTTAGGCTGAAGCTGGCCATGTGTAATTTTCATACGGTTCACAAAGGTTTAGTGTCTCATGGCAGTTTTAGCTTTTGCTGTTTATGTATGTGTTTTCCATCCCATAATTTGTTGTTCTGCAAGCATACTATGTAATGTACAGGAGAAAAAACTTTGCATGGAGGATAAAGAGAGATGAAAGAGGCACCAGTTTGTATAAAGTTCCTTCGATCCTGAAAAAGTGACACCACAATTACAAGAAATTAAAAATTCTGGAAATGTGCTTCTTTCGGAAGGACTTTTTCCTCCCTGCAGTTCATTTTCTTTCTATTGTTTGTATGCAGTTCAGGAAACTCTTGCGATCCTGCTTGTACATGCAGAGTTAAATAAGGCATTTTGCTTGCTTTAGGAAAAAATAAGTAGTACCTGAAGCCTAAGGACAATTTCATTTACTCTTTTTAAAGAATGAAAGGCAATAGATTACTCGAGTGGAGGTCAGATAAACGTGTTTTCTTAATAGTGAATTGGTGACCTTGAGCATGTGACTGTGCATCTTACATTGACATGTAAGTCTCACTTCATACTTTATTTACTTAAGTCTGTTTTCTCTTCAGTCTTTCCTCAGCTGTATTTTCATATGCTACATCAGAGGCGAAAGGTACTCTCCCACACTGAAGAACACAAGAAGTCAGAATAATCCCAGCTCTTTTTCAGAACTTTTCAAACATCAAAATGCTGCAGATTTTCAATACCCAGCACATTTATAAAGAATATACCAGGATAAAATAAGTCAGAGGTAAAAGACCAATAATTTAGCAAGAATAACCAATAAATCTGATTTTGCTGAAATTTCACAATGTAAAACATTGAAATAATGTTCAGCTTGCAGTGCTTCAGAAAACTTCTAAACTTTATATGGCTTGGCAGTTAGCCTTTTCCTTAAACGATGTGCTAAATGGTTTTCATTTATTACTAAATGCCTGAAGACTGCAGTATGAGTGATGAAGTTGTACCCACTAAATGCTTGAATTTGGATTATATTACTGATACCTCTCTTTTTTAAGTGCTTGACTGCATGCCAGAAACTGTATGTATTGCTGTGAAAGCAAACAATATGCTCTGGAATACTTTAGGATTTTGTCAGAGACTCCAGTGGACAATGTAATCCAGGCAAAGTGTTTGAATTTAGAAAGGTAGGTGTGTATTTAAAAGATGATGGGAACAAGAGCAGGAAACCAATTACGGGAAATGAGGGGAATGTGGTTCTTTAGGAATTTAAACAGTAGGGTGTCTGACCATAGTATGTTCTCTGAAGATCTTGTTTAAGCTGATTATTCAAATGCTAATGTTAATTCAGAGGCTGTAATGCTTATCTGAAACATTTAAAACTTTAAAGTACTGCATCTCTGGATACTTTTTTAAATATAAAAAAAAAAATACTAACTGTAATATTTCTAGTTATATCAGTAATGAATCTAAACAATATAAGGAGGCAGATCACCCAGAAACAGGTGCAGTTCTCCCTTTTTTACTTTAAATTATCATCTCTAATCGCTGTCCACTATCTCAGTGGTACTCGTCGTTCAGTGTTGAGGACTATTTGGTCTACTGTGGAATCATTTGAGGCCCTTGTTCCTCAACCTGACTTTTCTCAAGTGACTAATGCGTATCACTCTGGCACATCCAAGCAGGCAGTTCCAGGCACTCACCTTCTGAAATGTTGCAAAGTCATAAACTCTTTCTTTAAAAGCAGATTATCTCACGTGTTACATGCTACTTCTGCAGATTGGAAAAGCCTTCCCTCATCTTCTCTTTCGAAAGAGCAGAAGACTATAAAATTTTTTTCTAGGTGCTTTCTCTGGGTTCTCAGGCTAAACCTTCCCTTGGGAAGGTAAAACAGAAAATGAAAGAACTGAGAAAACCTTGTGGTGTGGTGGAATGCATTAATGCTGCGTAAGTTGTGCCCCAAGTTATGAACAAACTATTGATGGAGGGTGAGGGGAATGGAAAGGACAGTGCAAGCACGAAAATGAACAGATATCCAAGCAAAGGCAAAAGGAAATGTGTAGGTTATGATCTTCGCTCTGTTAGGAATTGATAATTGAATAGTCCTGTCTTCACCAGTGGCTCCAGTCAGAGCCACTAGACAACTCCACAATGGCTTCTCTGGCTTCCCTCTTGTAACATCATGATTTAGTGCATAAACGAGGTGTGGTCATTCCTGTGGTACCTGCAATACTAATCTGGCGCTGTGCTTGCCAGCACCTCTCCCTGGACATGGCCCATATCTGTGTCCCAGTTACTGTGCTTGACGCATCGCAGCTCTTGCTAAACATAGCCAGTAAGTACTAAGGGCAGAGGCTCCCTGTTCTAGCACTTGGGGAGAGCTGGATTTACAATTACTTTGGTTTATGTTTGTCAGAGCTGTATTTAAAAAAAAAACAAAACCAAACCAAACAACTTTGCATTCCTCAGTAATTTTCTTTGGCTCCATCAAAAAGTCTGACTGAATTTTCCTAGTGCTCAGTAACATGTACAACAGCTTTTCTGTTCAACACAAACAGGACTATTGTAAGCAGAGAGAGGGTAAGAGACAACAATGATATTTGCTTCTATTTTAAAACTTTTGAAGACAGTTATTTGCTGTAATCAAAAACTCTATGGCCACATACAACCTCAAAGTGGTTTTGCATTCAAAAATGCAACAATTTCAATTCATTTCTCCATTAGGTAATGTGTTGCTTTGTTGTAACAATCTGAGAAATGTTGCGTTATACTGAACTCATTGTTCAAAAGCATAAACTTCCACCTCGGAACAAAACATCTCCTTTTGCTTACACTTGCTATCAAAGGAGTTAGTGTCCATACTTCTGAAGAATGTCATCTAAAAGATCTGATTTCCTGATGTACTCAAGTTACTCGATATTGTCAATGTTCAGTTCCTGAACTTTCCTTGATTTGATTTCTGTGCCCAAATAAAAGATTTGGTTTCAAATTTGTTGCTCCATTTTGGAGAAAAAAAAATGGCTGTGTATTATTCTTATATGAAACAAACTCATAGCTCTGTTGATAAGAAAGATGTAGTACAGATCTGTGTTAGATAGCATTGGCACTACAGAAAAGCAGAGAGAGCTGCCAGTAGGGAGAAGGCTTGTACAACGAATGCCTTTACTGAATAAGCTTATTATGGAATATTTACTTCAACTGAAAATATTAATTTATCACACAAATGCAAATAATCTACAGCTTTCTGAAAGAAAACAGTTACTTTTCCTTTTAAAAGAAAACAAAATTGCTTTGATAGTAAGAAATCTTATCAGCAAAGTTGATTTAAAAATTATGTTCAGAAGCATGAACATGCAGTTAGTATGTAGAAGAATTTCAGCTAGCAGTGCTTTTTCAGGTTTAGCTTCCATGGAAATCACTAGAGAGTGATCTTGAGTAAGAACTGTAGTGCGATGCCCTAACACTGTTTGGGTTTTTCCTTAATACTGACTTTGGTCACACTTAGGGGTTTTTTCCTCCTCATAAAATAAGAACAAATTTCCCCTCATCTGTCACTGAAATTGTAATGTGGTTTATGTGAACTTTATAATAGAAGCTTTGATTAGTACTCTGTCACAAATCTAGAGGGTTGGTTTTTTTCGCCACAGACTATTTACTTGGCTTGCATGTTTTCCATCAGCATCACCACGCTTCTGCAGCAGACATGGTTTTCTGCTTTGGTAGTCTGTGTGTTGTGCGCGCTGGTTCAGTTGACAATACTTTATGTTTTACCTTGCTGGCTTTGTCCAAGTTTGGCATTACCCTCTAAAGACCAAGGTTCTTACCAGGGTATAGTTTACAACTGGAATTGTAGAAATGTTCATATTGTAAATTACAGTAAGATGCAGGTTACAGTGCAGGTAAATTGTAATTTTTCACAATGTGATGTTTCTATAAATTTTTAAAAATTATTTATCGGTAGAAAGGTTGGCATTTGTGTGGACCAATCTGCAGTGTCATCTGAAAACCTGTCTTTCAGCTTAAAATTTTCATGAGTATACATCAAATCATACATTTTGATGTATATTTATGTCAGTGAAATTTGGGTGAAAACTGTATACAGTCATTTTTGTATTTTTTTCTATGTTGTGAAGAATAAAATTGTAATTTTATAAGTCTGATTCACTAAGATTATTATAAGTTAAAGGTATTTTTTGTATATTTAGGAATCTGGTATTACCTGGAGCTCTGAAAGCATAGACTTTTTATGCATGTTTGGAAGATATTTCTACTTGATAATGCAGTGAAATGGTTTGTATGCTGAAATACTAGTCTGTGTTGTTGCCTCGTGAAATTGATTCTGTGCTCTCTGCCTGGATTTGGCCTACTGATCAGTGATACTAATTGCTATAATCCAAATAAAATAATTCTGAACAAAATATGTTGTATTGTTACTGTTTAAGGAACAAAAGCAGGTGCTTTATAAATGTGAATTAGGGCTGTATTTTTATTAATTTGTATATAATACATACCTTGCAATTTACAAGATTTTTTTGGCATACATAACTTTTGAGCTCAAAAGAATTAAGCAACTTGATACTGTTATGAATGTTCTGCTTTTCACTTTTGAAAGAGATATTCATAGCAACGTGTTAACTGACGATTTTAACATTCAAACTTAACTTCCCGAAGGATCGTTAATAGAATGTGAGCTCTTTGTTCTCCCGTTATCTGCACTCTACATGGTGATGGTTTTCTACAAAATAGTGGAATGCTTCACTAATGCAACAGAATACTTCAGAGTTCATTTACTAAATATAAAATGTCTGCTACCACAGCAACGTTCTTAGCATTTTTAATACTTCCTGAGAGAGATTTAAATACTGTGTCTAGATGCCATTAATGCTCCTAAGTAACAAGTTATAATCCTGTAATAGGAACTGAGTAGTAGTTGCAGAGTGAGTGCTATTATTCTAGGCATATGCTTGTCATAAGATTGCACAACTACAGTGATTTTTTTGTTTGATTGCAGACGGGATGAATTAATGTTGTCATGCCCAGCATCAGCACATGTCCTACGCATGATAGCTGTGACTTAGCACTACTGTGTAATTAAAAACTTCTCTTTGAAGTGTTATGCTGTGAAGAGTGGTGCTGAGCTCCATTTGTGCCTTAGAATAACTCTTACTGGTTATTTGTGTTTCCTCTTTGGATTTCGGAAATTGGAAACAATTTTAGTTACCTAGGGTAACATTAAAAAATCTGAAAAGCATAAGGATTCTGTGTTTGTAAGCGAATTAACTTTGCAGTAGTATTTAAAGCTCATCTTAAATAAAGCATTGGTAGTTCTTGACATAAGACTCAGGGAAGGATCTGTGCTAGTGTGTTGAGTATAAAATAAAAAGGTGTGGATATCTGTGTGACTCAGTTCCATTTGGTATGGACTGAGCATTTCTAGAGTTGGGATTGATTGATTCAAACCACCCAACTGCCTGGAACTTCCATTCAATATTAAGTGGCTTTTAAATTCTGCTTCCCATCTCCTAAACAAATACTCTTTTGTGCTTCAGAAGATTTCTAATATTGTAGAGAATTAGTAAAGCATCTGTGGTGGTTACTGAAGGTTACCTTGAAGCAGTAGGAATTAAAAATGTGGATTGAAAAATTAAAACTTTTTTAATACTGCTGGTCACTGATTTCCATAATAATACTTGCCTTTACAGATGTGAAAGATCCTAAAACCCTTTTTATGTCTTCATAAATTAGATGGGCATTAGTATTGTCAAATGCGTGTTTTGTCTTTGACGTGCTGACACTGGTAATGTGCTAATATTAGGGAAGGAGATATTGCCTGTCAATATTTATGTCTTAGTTTTTCTAGTGTTTTAAGTAGATGCATTTTATTTCAATCTTCCACTACAAAAGCATAACTCACAATATTTAGAAACGCTTCTGTGTCTACTTATGTATGGCCTATACAAACTCTGTGTCACAACAAACTGCCTCCCTATAGACTAAACCCATGTAGTTTGTACATAGAAATTTTTACATTACCTGGTACTACGGGAGGCTGTTGTTGGGAAATTCATTAGTGGAAGTTTTTGCAGAGGCTTATTCAGCTGAATTTTGACCACTGAATTGTGTTTTGTCCCGTTTTTTGACTCCTGCTTCAGACAGTCTGCACAATCTTCTGCAAACCATTTGTATCTGTCATTTAGGCACTGTTAAATATTATAGTCACTATATATAAGTATCACTTACAAGTGTACATTAAAAACTTTAATACTGGTATTTGCTAGTTTGAACATTTAAACTCCCAGAATCATATTTGCTCTGTAATCTACATTCAGCCTCTTGGGCACTACAGTAGGTTAGTCTCACTCTAATAACAATGAGTGATAATCTGACATGTGTATCTATATATATATATATGTATCTATCTATCTATCTATATATATATATATAGGCATTTCAAGTACCTTCTTTAAAATTAGTTTTAAGTTGGTCTCCATTTAAAGGTCAGCCCTTTGTTTCTTCTGCATCAAGAAGACGACAGATGCAAACAGATGTTTCTTCAGTTGTGGAGAGGATATAGGAAGTGGAGAGCCTTCCACTCAGTCTAACACTAGGCTGCTTTTATGAAATCAGTTTGCCTTTTAGTTAAAGGTTTCTTTGGATAAAATATAACCTCTTCACTTACTGGGAAAGAAAAAGACACTGAGTGCTAGTCTTTACTAAATGACTTATTCTCAATAAAAAGATGAGAGGGAAGAGGAGGATAGGTACTAGAGCATACAGAGCTACAACTGTGCTTCCCAAAGAGTATTTGAGAGTTGACAAAGCATGAAACTTTATTCTTTTTTTTCCTCCTTTGGTATCCTTTAGTTGTTTCTTGGGATGTTTGGGTGGGGTTTTTGTTTGTTTGGGTGGGTTTTTTGTTTGTTTGTTTGGGGGTTTTTTGTGGGTGTGGTGGTTTTTGATTTTTGGGCTTTTGGGCTTTATTTTGTTTGTTGTTTTTTTTAAAGGCAGCATAACAGCACTTAATGGAAATGCTGCATTTTTTTGTCTGGTGTGCTGATGACATGAAGTACCTTTCATTCTCCACCAAATGTTTATTGCATCCTTATGGGGAACTGGATACAGTGGCTTAGGTGCTGTTTTAGTCCTCTGTTCCTGTGTATAAACTACTTCTGGGGAAGTTACTGGTTTGAGTATTAAATGTGTTTACTTACTCAGCTTTTTGCTGCAGTTTAAATTAAGTAACAAAGCACTTCAATAGTTCTGAAGTTAGGAAACTGGAACAGGAAGAAGCTGTCTTGCATCAGCAAGGAAATTGATGTGAAATTGAAAGTAAGACATTGCTGGTTTACTTAGTGAGACTGGAAATTAACATTGCTGGTTTACTTAGTGAGACTGGAAATTAACAGTTGATACTGTAAATTCTGCAATCTGAAGGTAATTGAATTATTCTTCAAAGAGTATTGTCAAATAAAAGGGCATGAGGAAATCTGCTCTAGGCATACAGGTGTGTACAAACATGAGGCAGACGTAAGCATTCATGGGCCACTGTGCTCCAGGTTCCTGGTGATACGTGACTGCAGATCAGGCCATAGGTTGCCACACTTTGAAGAAATAAATTGCTGGTGGAAAGATGTAAAACTACCATGTACCACTGGTGTTAAACATCGTATGATTTAGTATTCTCTGTTACATGTTTTAAACTGATACTTGTATGTGTAATAAACTATAATTGGAGTCCTATTATATGAATTCTTAAGAATAAATGTACTGTACAATGTATTGTTATCTGCCCATTGAAGTTGTGTAATTCAGAATAACTTTTAAATAAAAACAGTTGTCTGGTTTTACATATTTCTATTCAAGCCTGGCTTTCTCATGAAGACAGGGTAGGCAGTAATTTTTTTTTTCTGATCCATTTATATGTTCTTGACTGAGACTACAGTCACTAAAAAGTACTAGCCAGATTTGAAAGAAAGGTAGAAGTCTCAGAGACATTCCTACAACTTGTGTCTGTGCTAGAGCATCTGCAGCATGTGCTAATCTCATGCCAGAGTAAGGAGGGATGTGGTCACAGAAAATTAGATTAAAACATTTGAGACTAGGTTTTGCTAGTCTTGTGCACAGAATAACACCTTTTCACACACCCTTTTGTGGTTCCTTACATAATTAGGACAGTATTGATCTGGTTTTTTCAGTGTAAGTTAGATGCACAAACGCACCTGACTCTGGGCCCTGTTTTCAGGTGTACTGAAGCTAGGCTTCCGCGTAGTGGAAGTTGAGGAGTTACTGGCGTGCTTAGTGCTGTAATGACAAGGCCTATCATACACTTCCATTTTAGGCATGTGTGACCTTAACTGTTGGTGCCCCTTACATGTTTGTGCTTGTACAGCAGATAAGGATAATAATTTTGTAAGTGGAACTTGAGACTGAGCCTCACTGCAGCTTGTGTAAATGTATTTGATAAACTGCCTTAAAACCGTATAGCTTATGTGCCAAAAGCATGATTGTTCTGCTGTGAGTTTCATACAGGCTACAGGAGCCCACTCAGGGCAAGGATTTCAGTCATGGTAACATTGCTTTGATGCTATCCATAGGTGAGCTAGCAAGGCTGGACACTAAGTAGGTATGTATGGGCTACAGCTAACAAATGAGCTGCTGTGCTCACAATCCTTGTAAAGAACTGGAATCCTCTGCTGCGTTTTTCTTGTTGTCAGGATTATGTGAAATCCCTGTGAATGACCACACGAATTGCGTGTTACGGTGAATTTCATGATGCAATCCTCCTGTATTGCGTATGTACAGATCTGCATCCCAGCTCTAGCTTGTCCTAAACTGCATAGGAATGCACATTTTTAGTTTTGCCTTTGGGGTGAAATGTTATGGATCTGCTATGGAAAAGCTGATAAACCTGATTCAGTAAGCACCTTGTCTTGCTAGGCTTCTATCTACCCCTAAAAAACTAAGTCGGTGATGAGTTGGGTTGTTTTGGGTTGGGTTTTTTGTTTATTTTTAAAATGGCTGTGGTTTTGTGTTTTCACAGTCTTCTACTCACTTTGGTTCTATTCCTTATGAATCATCAGATTATGGGGGAAAAAAAGAAAGAGGATATATAATAGCAGCTTGTTCAATTTCAGTATTTCATGTCTCCGAGTTGGATTCTCTTATTAGCTCTGGGTTTCAGAGGGCTGCTTTGGACTGTGCCAAGATGGTCAGTGAAAGGACCAATAATTTGTTTTATAAATGCTTCACTAATTTAGGGAGCATAAATATTGTGTGGTGTTCTGGTTTAATACTTAGATGAATCTTGTAGTGCATGAAGGCTGTGAAATGTGTGACGTGTGTTCTGAGGTCACTATCTAGATGTTATTTCTCATTTTAAGTAAATAATTCAAAGAAAGAATGCTAATGTTTGTCTACTGCACCTGTTGTAATAATAATAAAGTAAAAAATGTTTTGATACAGATTTATGAGGCTATGTATGAAGTCAGAATTTATGTGAACTGTTTCTGTTGAAGAACTTTAGATCAGTGCTTCACTTTGCTCTCTGACTGTACTTGTTCTCTCATGGGTTCCAGAAGGGTCTTGTGGAGTTGATATAATTCCAGTAATTTTGTGCTGGCATTCTCAAAATCTTCCATGTGTCTGCTTCCATTTAGGTATTATTTTAACTAGAGAAACACTTTTTGAAAAAGAGAGAAGCCCAAAGAGGCAGGGTACCTAATGGAATTTTGTTTCCCCAAAAAGGAAAGAGCTTTTATGATTGAGTGAATAGAATTTGGGAAGGCTGGGCTAGGGTGAAAGGTGGAATATTAGCCTTTCTAGATAAGGAATAGTAAATTTCTCTGTTTTGGTACTACGTAGTCATGTGATACTTGTGTTTGTTAATCTCTGTGACCAGATCAAATAAATATTCTAATTTTACAGATTAGAATACAAAGAATACTAAGGTCATAGTTTGTAAATAGCCAAGTTGGGACTGACATATAGAAGCTCCTCACTTTTACAGTCATTCTTCACAGACTGACTGGACTAAGTCACTGAAGGAAAAGGTAACTGTTACCTATGTCTAATTTATTAAGAGAGAGCAATTGCTTCAGTGTTCTTATAATAAATGTTGGACACTTCTAAATGACATCACAGGCACCCAGGATATGTTGTTGTGATAATTTAACATGTTGTTTTGCTTTGTCACATAACTCTTTCGGGTGAGACAAACACAGGTCCTCACCTGATATTTATAGTCAGGTTCCTGAATTAGAAACAAGAAGCCAGGGCTTGAGGAAACTGCATGTTAGAAGAAAAGCTGTAGGTAAGCTGTCCGTATTATAATCTATATCCTTAATATTACAATATCCTACTGGTTAACTTTCTTCTACTGCAGTTCTGAGATATGAGATACAGTAATATGATCACCTAGTAGTAGGCATTAGTTTTAAGATTTCTAGTATCTGTATGGACTCTTACAACATCTTTGTCATAGCCCTCTATGTCCTCATTGCGTGGAGTGCCCAATTATTTAGCACTGCTCTTTGCTTCTAATACAGCATCCTTATTATTTTCACAAGTTACAGATTTCTTGAAGAATCTCTTCTAACTACTCCTTTACCTTTCTTTAAACTTGACATCTCATATTTACCTATGTGTTTTTAAAGTTACAATCTTTTTGTTGAAGCTTTGTTTTCCCCTCTAGGCAACAAAGCTTTTTTTCCCCTCTGGCTAAGGAATTTAAAAACAAACAAACAAAAAACCAAAACTTTGATGTCTTCAGCTTTAGCATCAGTGAGAAAAAAGCAAAGCTACTCATATGTCAAACAAAATGACATGAAAAGAAACATGAATTATACTCTAGATATGGATGATACTGTAGAATTGAAACTGACCATTTTATGGTACCTGTATATGTAAACTTTCTGTAGGAGGGGCGATAGCTTACTGTACAGTGGAATCCTGCCTTGGGTTCAGGTTTCTGGAGGCTATCATGATGCACGAGCTAAATAAGACCTGACTTAGTCCCAGTGGTGAAACATAAGAACCTTAAAATTATTTGGCCCATTACGTGAGCAATGCTTTGTTGATATCCAGAACTAAATGTAGCAAGATGTCAGTGTTGGATCTGAAATATGCTGATTCTTATACACAACCTTTGTCATTTTCTGTCAATCAGAATTAATTTTAAACATTTAAGTTGTTGTGGGTTATCTTTCTCCCTTTACTTGGTTTTACAGTTGTGCATTTTTGAGAAAAAGTGAGATATTTTTCTGCTGGCTTTTTGGAGAACTCCAAAATGTGACTTTGTGTACAAAACAGAAAGACCTGTCCCAATTTACAACTCACTGAAGAATCATTTTACTGTCTTTATCCCTAGAGTCAGGTGCCATGCAGCCAGAGTAACCACGGAATTCTTGAGTTTTGTTCTACTCTAGTGTATAGATAGTGACAGTGTTTGTATAATATCCCAAGAAAAGATAAATTCCATCTGAAGGGCAGTAGTATTTATAATAATGCCTTCTCATGGAAAGGGAACTGTGAAGGCAATCTTGATCAGCTGCAGTATGTATCATCTGGCAGGAGAATGCCGCTTTAGTGAGCACCACTGTAATAGTTGCATGCATTTTTTTAGTGAAAATCTTTAACTATATTCCTGGGAAGTAAAAGCTGCTCTGTGGAAGCAGCTGCTGAATATTCAGCGTATGGTTTTACAAACCTCCACTGAAATGGAGAAAAGCCTAAATTGTTGTAATTTGTGGAGTTACTTGCAAGTGTAAAGGACACATGAAGGGCTTGTGTTTGGAAGGTTATCTTGTTTATTCCAACTGTATCCACCAGTGCCAGCTCTCTACAAACCTTGCTTTATCTCTGTCCTGTGATAGCCACAGCTTCAGCACTACGGCTATTAAGGGCTACTTGTGAGCAGGGATTTTTGATGTTTGGACACGCATCTAGACAACGATCAGTTTCAGCTACTTACCTAAGCAGTAATCTGATTTGACAGTTTGTTTTTAATAAAATGTGATGCAGAACATCAAGTGATAATATTATTCTTAGTACATACAATACTTACCTTCAAACCGTTGTAAATCATTAATTGGCTAACGCACATCTGCAGAAAGAGTGGATCACCTGAAAGAACATGGTAAAGAGGCTGGTATTTGAAATGTGTTGGGAATTGCTGTGGTATCCTCCCCTGGCTGACCAGGTTAGAGAATGTACCCTCGAGTTAAATGGTGTCACAACACTGTCAGGTGAAAATGTGGGCTGTACTTCAGGTGGTTGGGGAAAAACCAAACCAAACCAAAATGCC
>NW_010313510.1:0-230 GCF_000700745.2 Antrostomus carolinensis
CCGTGGGCTCCGTGTGTCCACGGGCACCCGTGTCCTCTACACACTCCTGCACATTCTGGCCTCTGCTGTGTGCTGCCTCATGCTGTCCCGCACCGTGGCCCAGGCCGTCAGGGAGAAGGTGACAGTGGGAGCTGGGACACCCAGGGTGCTGGGGGTCCTAGGGGCACTGTGGGTGCTGGGGGTCCCAGGGACACAGGCAGTGATGGGGATGCCAAAGTGCTGGGGGTCCC
>NW_010313510.1:290-523 GCF_000700745.2 Antrostomus carolinensis
ATCTCAGGGACACTTAGGGGTCCCAGGATCATTAGAGGTGCCAGAATTGCCAGAGGAGCCAGGAATACTGGGAATGCTGGGGATACTGGGAGTAACAGGGCTGCCAGGAGTGCCAAGGGTGCTGGAGGTGACAAGGGGGAAGGGGTGCTGGGGCTGCCAAAGGTGCAGGACTTACCCAGCACAACAGGGGTGCCAGGGGTGCTGGGAGTCCCAGGGGAAGTGGGGATGGAAAG
>NW_010313510.1:555-829 GCF_000700745.2 Antrostomus carolinensis
GTGCCAGGGGGGCCAAGGTAGCTGTGGGTGCTGGGGCCAAGGGGTGCGGGGCACACCAGCAGCCCTGTCCCATCACTTGCCATCCCTGCAGATGCCCTTCTCAGCGGTGCTGTGCGAACACCTGCCCGGGGGCAGGGACTGTGAGCAGCTGGTGGGCTCCTCGGCCGTGTACCGGGTCTGCTTCAGCACCGCCTGCTTCCACCTGGCACAGGCTGCCCTGTTCCTCAACGTGCGCTCCAGCAGCGACTGCCGCGCTCAGATCCACAACGGGTAC
>NW_010313511.1:0-1961 GCF_000700745.2 Antrostomus carolinensis
TTGTCCCTGTAGCCAAGTGCTCTCCCATGACCTGCTCTATTTGTAGCCTGACCGCTGGGAGCCTGCCCTCTGCCCTTGCACCATTCCCCATCCAACTCCTTCCTCCCCAGGCACCATTTCCTGGCTGCCCTCGGCGTGATTTGGCCTGGCACAGAGGTCTGGGCTGTCCCCAGGGCCTGAGGCTTGTTTGCAGGAGCCTGACCTCACATGCAGGTGAAAGAGAGACGAAAGTAGAGGTAGCGCAGGGTTCACAGCGTGGCCCTTGCCCCCACATCCATGGTGCCTCTCAAGGTCAGGGTGCTGCTCTGCTGCCCCAGTAAAGGTCTCATGCTAGAGGTGAGAAAAGAGGGTCCCTGCTGCTGCTCACTGCTCCTATCCCTTCTGTGCCCTGGTGCTGCTTCAGGGAGGGAGCAGGCTCTGTAGGGGCTGGGATGTATGGGGAAAGGTAGGGAGCGAGGGAAGCTGGCACAGCCAGGTGGTAGGACATAGAGAAAATGATCTGTCCCCAGGCCTGTGCAGGAAAGATGGTGGAAGGTGTGGTGGAGAAGCATGGCCACGTGCTGCTGCTGGCCTGCTTGCACTGCGCCAGCTGTCTCATGCAGAGACATATAAGGAGCCCCCACTGCCTGCCAAGAGTGGATGGAGCATCCCTGAAGGCAAGATGGGCAGCACTGGGAGCAGTGGGACGGGGCATGTGTGCAGCAGTGGCAGAGTAGCCTGTCCTGCATCAGAGCGGGCAGCCCTGACCTGAGCTGCTGGCAGCAACGAGCCACTCTGGGGCTTACTGGGAAGCCAGGCTTTTGTGAAGCTCTTTTTCTTCTTGAGAAGCCTGGGTTTTTGCAGGGATCCCAGCACCTCCATGACTGCAGCTACAAAGCAGGGCCAGCACCAGCACAGCTCAGCCCTGCTGCAAAGCTCCCCAGCTCTGCCATCCCAGGACACAGCGCTAGCAAAGCCAGGTGAGGCTTTGCTACCTGCTTGCACCTACTACAGATGGTAGGTACTGTGGGGAGAATTGAGAAGGCAGGGAGTGGGTGGTGCCGTCTGAGGTTCTCCTGAGAAGGGGGGTCTTTGTGGGAGGCCAGCCACCTCTGTTGTCAGGGCTGATTTTCCCCTTTTGGCTTGCCAGAGAGATTTGCTGGGTCTGGGTCACAGTGTTAGCGGAGCAGGCTGTGTTTCCCCGGAGACTGTCTGTGAGTCCCTATCAGCTGAGGATGGATGTGTGGGGCCAGCCTCAGGCCATGAGCCCCTGGGAAGGCAGTGCCAGGAGCCACTCTTGTCCCTGTGGCACTTGGCAGAGGCACAGGGATGCCCCTGGATGCCTTATAGCCCAGGGCAGTTGGGAGAAGCAGGCAAGCTGCCTTCTGAGAAGTGAGCTAGGCTGAGGAGGTGCACCTTGTGCTTTTCCCTGTCCCATCCCATTCCATCCCATCCCTGTGAGACTCGGAGCTCACAGGGGACCAGCCAGGACCCCTTTCTCTGTGACCTGCAGTTCAGCAGCAAGCACAGCCCTGCAGGACAGGTATTGTGCTCAGGGCGACTGTTACTGTGTTGTGTGATCCATCCTGGGTGACAGCAGGACTCTGAAATCTGCTTCCTAACACCATCCCTGCCCCTCTGCATGTTACCTGCAGGCAGATGCTGCCCTGCTCCTTTTCACTGCCTCCAATCCAAGAGCTGGAGCTTCTGCCCTTGGACTTTCCTGCTTATCCCCCAGATTTCCTGGCTCTCTCTCATTCCCAGCCCCTGTTCTGTGGCACAGCTGTGGGTTAGCACAGCAGCACACACAACAAGCCCTCCGAATCGCTGCCCACACTTTGGGGTGCCTGCTCCCACTGCGCACACAGCTCCCAGTGTCGGTGATGCCCCCATCTCCCTGCTCCAGCCCGCTGTCTCCTCATCCTCACGGTGGGCCTGGGCTCCCAGTGCTCAGGCCCTTGCCTGCCTCTCCCTAGCCCCCT
>NW_010313512.1:0-307 GCF_000700745.2 Antrostomus carolinensis
GGGGTCAAGGGATGTGGGTGTGGCCTGGGGTATGTTGGAAGGGGGGTAGGAAGCTGGTGTGGGTGTGGTCAGTGGGTGTGGTCAGTGGGTGTGGTCAACAGGTGAGGTCAATGGGTGTGGCCAATGGGTGAGGTCAATGGGTGAGGTCAATGGGTGTGTGGGCAATGGGTGAGGTCAATGGGTGAGGTCAGTGGGTGAGGTCAGTGGGTGAGGTCAATGGGTGTGGTCAATGGGTGAGGTCAGTGGGTGAGGTCAATGGGTGAGGTCAATGGGTGTGGTCAATGGGTGTGGGCAATGGGTGAGGTCA
>NW_010313512.1:462-801 GCF_000700745.2 Antrostomus carolinensis
GAAGGTTATCAATGGGTGTGGGCAAATTGAATGATGTCAATGGGTGTGGTCAATGGGTGTGGCCAATGACACAATGGGTGGCCAATGGGTGAGGTCAATGGGTATAACAATGGGTGTGGTCAATGGGAGAGGTCAATGGGTGTGGTCTTTGCTGAGTGGGCGTGGTCTAAGATGGGTGGGCGTGGTCTACAACGAGTGGGCGTGGTCTCTGCTCATACCCAATGACCATGGCCTGGCACATCTGGTGGGTACCAAAGGTGTGCTCATGGGGTGTGGCCTGTATGAATGGGCGGGGTCTATGATGAATGGGTGTGGCCAGTGGGTGTGTCCACACCTTGA
>NW_010313512.1:882-1101 GCF_000700745.2 Antrostomus carolinensis
AGCATCTCATCGATGCCCTTTCCCTCTTCAACAAGCCGGTGTCACCTCTGCTGCTGGCATCTGGCATGGCCCGCGACTGGCCCGACGCCCGCGGCATCTGGTGGGCCACCAGCACCTCCCTGGGGCAACCATGTGTGGGGGACCCATCTAGGAGGGGGGGTTGAGGGGCACCCATAGATGAAAGTCCCACTTGGTGGCACCCAAGTGAGAAGGGACAAT
>NW_010313513.1:0-753 GCF_000700745.2 Antrostomus carolinensis
ACTCTGCCTCATGGAGGTCAAGGCTGAGAAATAGCTTCTGTCACAGGACAGATGACAAATCCTGCACCCACCAGGGAGCTGCCACTGCAGGGAGAAATGCTGCTTTTGGGAACACCACAAGTCACCTGTGAGGCATCCCTGGAACTGAATCTACAGAACAAGTGGTGAGGAGCCATTACCAAAACTGACCTTCCAGGTAAATTAAGGGCACCCATTCATCCACCAGCAGCTCCAATAAAGGTACTGAGGAAACACCTCACCAGAACTACAGGCAAAGGAACACCAACACCTTTAGAAGCACTGCATTTGAGGTTTGGGTTTTTCTTTTAGAAAAATTAATCTTTTCACACTCATGGGAAAAGTTAATCCCATTTTATCACAATTCTGGGACTGGTTTCCAGTCTCCTTACGTTAATTTTCTTCTCAACTTACACATATCTGGTAGCATTAGAGCTACTTCTAAAAATGAATAGAAGCAGGTCACCTGCAACTTGCCATGTCCTCAGTTCTTGTGATCATTAATAGAACATACAGCTCAGTGGCTGGCTTCTAGCATTAGAGCTACTTCTAAAAATGAATAGAAGCAGGTCACCTGCAACTTGCCATCTCCTCAGTTCTTGTGATTATTAACGTAACATACAGCTCAGTGTCTGCCTTCTGAAGTTCACATTTCACAACTATAGATGAAAAACTAGAGACAAACACCAAAAGCTACACTCCAAGAGAGGAGCAGAGCCAGCACACTGCTGGACA
>NW_010313514.1:0-7675 GCF_000700745.2 Antrostomus carolinensis
AATAAGTTTTTCCTCATGTTTAAGTGGAACCCACCATGCCCCTTGTTTTGAGGACTGATAGATGTTCAAGGAGGATCTGAAATTCATAGGTTGAGCCTGAAGCAATGGGCCTTGGTGCTTATGCAGCCTGTCGTGATTCCTGCAGGTGATGCCGCACAGGGGAAGGCTTCCTGTTGTACACGTGCAGTTCTAAGCTTAAGCTCTCGGAGGTAAAACTTGCCCATCTGTCTCTTTTTTTTTTTTTTCATTTGCTTTATTTTATTTCCCAACTTTCAAAAATTGTAGGGGAATTTCTTCGATGAATTTCAGATGGAAGGAGTAGCTGCAGAGCACAATGAAATCTATTTAGAGTTGGTGCCTGAGAACCTGTCGAGAGCCTTAAAAACTGCCCAGAGTGCTAAGGCAGTGAAGATCAAGTTGACTAACAAACACTGTCCCTGTCTCAGAGTTGCCGTGGAGCTAGTAAGTGCAACCATGCTTTTATCTTCATTATTAATAAGTGTTTCCCTAAAATCAAATAGAAGCTGTGCTGTAATTCTAGAAAACTAAATAAAGAAAAATCATGCCATTTCCCATTTCCCTAACCTTTCCTGCCATCGTGGCTGGTAGCACACAGAGCCAGCTTTATATTTTCCAAAAGGCAAGGAAGAGGTGGAGGAAGAAGGAAAGCTATGTGATTGAAATGCCTCTTGCTGATGTCTACTTTTCTCCATTCCTTCCTTCTCTTAATCTTCTGTGGGTTATTGGCTTCTGACTGAAGGCTTATAAATAACTAGATACCTCACAACCTCTTCCCTTTTCAAAAGGGAAATCTGCTCAATAACAGACCGACAGGAACCTGTGGAATACTGGATCTGAGTGTCTGCGGCGCTCAGTTACAGCATTGCCCACAGTGGTTCTGAAAAATTTGAATTCAGAATTCAAGTGGTGTTTTTGACTGCAAGAGCATCCTCTCTCTCTCTCAAGCCATCCTTGTCAAGCAGCAGTAGGATTGTGACACACGACATTCCTGTGGGAGTTATTCCCAGAAGATTATGGAATGACTTCAGAGAGCCCAGTGTGCCGGACTTTGATGTAAGCCTCTGTTTTTATGTTCCCTATGGAAAGGGGAGGTTGCAAGTGTAATGTTATTGCTGCCGAGTATACTACCAGTGGGCTTTGGGGAGGAGGTGAAAGGAAAAGGGAAGGCTGGAGGCTAGCAGGATGGGACACGGCTTCCATCATGGCAAGAGAGTCCAGAACCTGTGAAACGGAGCAGGTGGTTACCAGTTGTGGCTGTGATACCCAGGGTGGAGGAAGGGAGGAGCAAAGGACTGGCATGGCTTTGGGGAGGAGTGCCTCCAAACCACATGCGTTTAGACTGTTTCATCTGTTCAGCTACCAAGTGGCCAAAATAATCTGCTCTTTCTGGAATTCATGGTCTGCCTGGCAGAGTTAGACACATACGTGTTTCCTCCTCATTTTTACGTATCCTCTTTTAGCAGAGTTGCAAGGAAAGGTTTTTGTGCAAATGTGCTCCTGTTTGAGATTATGGGTGTCTATGACCTCCATAGCTAAGAGTCTTTAAATTCTGAAGACCTATGACTCAGTAGAAACGTGATCTATTTTATTCTGTTATTTCAGATTTACACTGATGCAATTCCAGAAATTATTACAGTACCACGGGAATCATGTTCTTTCCTTTTTGGCTATAGTAACTATTAACTGCTCAGTAAGATGGGTGTGGGTTCTTGTGAGAATCTGATCTGCAAAAACCTGTCTCCACTTTATTTTGAACACAGACTTGGGATGGTGTGTCTGAAGCAGTTGCTGGAGTGGTGGCCTGTTGGTATCCTGGTAGAGTTCTTCTGTTCCAGAGTCGTTTGCTGATTCCAGTTAAATATTGTGCTCCCTGCACTGAATAGATAACTGAGTCCAAGATAAGATAGAACGGAAGGGAGAAATAAGTGCATCACGTCCCAGTCACACGTGCAGTATTTGTGCAAATGCAGTTCTTATGTCTTTCCAGGTCAGTATTTACCTACCAGCGCTGAAAACAATGAAGAGTGTTGTGGAGAGAATGAAAAATCTCAGCAATTCCATTGTAAGTTACAGCACTTCAGACCTGTGTCCTACAGACCCTTTTTTATCTTGGACACAGCATGTTTCCCTGGTGCCTAAACTGGTGCCCCTGTGCTTTGTTTTGGGATAGGTCAGACATGAAACTAAAGGCACCTGAAGACTGTGTAAGGGCTAAAGAGAATGATGGGATTTATTTTAGGATTCACACTGAAGAGCTCGTCTTGGGCTTCCCAGAAAGTGGTGCTCCTTGTACTGAATCCTTGAAAGTACATGGCATTGATTGTATTGCAGGTGATTGAAGCAAACATGAGTGGAGAAATGAACCTGAAAATAGAAACTGACTTGGTGTCTGTAACAACGCATTTTAAAGATTTGGGAAATCCTCCTTGGGGTAAGTTTCTGTGTTTTTTGCCTCTTGTGTCTGTCTGATCTCATTACTTAAAAGTGGGATGCTGATAACAGTACTTGTCTTCTGTTAGTCCTTACAAAATAGCATCAAGGACTTTGAAGTCTTCAAATGAAACCTTAAAAAGAAAAGTGGCTGTGGTGGTTTTAACTTGTCCAGCAGCCACACACCACACAGCTGCTTGCTCACAACGTTCTTGTGCTTTTAGCATCGGAGGATGGATGTCAAAGTTCTGCTCAAGACAGGGATCCGGAGAGCATGGCCGAGGCACGCATAGACATCAAGAAGTTGCAGCAGCTGCTTGCAGGACAGCAGGTCAATCCCACAAAAGCCTTGTGCAGTAAGTTCAACAGCTCTGCTCGCAAACCCCAGTTAAGGAAGGATGTTTGCTGTACTTGTAGCCTCAGCAGAACAGCCTGTCTTCTGTTCTTTCTCTTTGAAACTTGATTATTTTTACTGTACCTGAGGACTTTTAGTATTTGTATTTTTAGTCAGTAAACTTCAGGCCTTAGGCATTTGGAGAAGAAAAAAACCAAAACATTAAAAATAAATTAAGCCAAGCCCTTTTATAAGTATTAAGTGGAATGCTCAGACTGATTAATCGTGGGTGTCTTCTTGTTGTCTTTGTTTTGAAGTTATTCTTTTTTATTACTATTTTAGGGTATTATTTTTTTGAAAGTCTTAAAACAAAACCCCCAGTTTCTATCAGAGAAACTGGGATTTGCTGACATGTTTGTTTTGTGCTTTTTTTTCTCAGATGCTTTCTTACATTCAGCACCAAATCGATGCTAATACCAAAATGCTTTTTATGCAGGTAGTGTTTCTAACCATGGAAATGATGTGTTCTTTCTAGCAGAAGCCTCTACAGGGTTTTATATCCTATTTTGATAACTCAGTCTGCTTTTCCTGAGTTACGGTTTAGTGCAGATGCTGAGAGTTGCCCAGGGAAGATTTAAATCATGGGTATGGCATTATAGATCTACACATTACATATTTCCTTTTGGTATCAGCTTCCATAGACTCTTTAGCAACGCTTCATAGATCCTCAAGGACTTAAATATTACAGGATGGTATGTCTGGTCATCCTTCTGTTAGAAGTGGTAGAAGCATTTTATTCTTTTGGTGTCATTCTGTAGACGATGTAATTTTGAATAATTTTTCTTGCTTTAAACTGAACCAGTGTTTTCTTCTCTTTACAGATATTGTAAGTAAAAGAGTTGTCCACTTCATCTTGCTCCACGAGGATGTTTCGCTTCAGTATTTCATTCCAGCGCTTGCCTGAATGTTTTGGAATCTCAGTCACTTCCCAGCCTGAGGCCTTTTCCACAAAGTCTGAAAACTTCCATGAGTTGCTGGAGTACTCTCGTGTGATATGCCATCTGAGCCATCAGGTGGACATTATTTCCATATTTATGAAACGATTCAAAATATCTCCTCATCCAGAAGGCCATTTTTGTGAAGCGTTACGTGCCATAAAAGACACAACGCTGGGGAGCTGGCGTATCTGAGCGTTGCAGGGAGCAAAACTGAAATTTGTGTCTGGTTTTGGGTTGTTTGAGCTGCGGGGAAGGCAAAGTATTTTTTTATTTATTTATTTTTTTCCTCGTTGACAAACACAAAGGTAGAATTGACCGCTGGTGCTGCTGCTGGGTGTGTTCAGTATTGAACAGCACCATGGGGGCAGTGAGGGTCTCTGTATAGAACGAGTATCATATGAGAACATGTGTGAACACAACAACTGGTGTCAAATAAAGGGCAAGTTATCTGCAGATCACACTTTTTCCCCTTTCCAGATGGGAGCATTGTACAACCTGTGTCGTCCTGGTGTCAGACGTGGTGAGGTTGCATCTAGGCTCTTAGCCAAGCAGCCAGGAGCAAGACTGAGTCTCACTGACGGGAGCACTGCCCCTCTTTCTACTTCGTGGTTGCCTCCTTGGGTCTTTTCCTCCTTGTTCCACATGCGATTGTATTTGTTATCCAGCCTGAGCCCATTTGGTGCTTTTTGTAACCATCCAAAGCAGACTTCTGTCTCACAAGTGCAACATTTGACAACGCTTACCAAAACTTCAGACCTATTTCACATTGTTTATAGTTGCCTTAGAATCATGTTATGTGTTTTGGTTTCCAGTTTACATTTTAAAGGTTGTATTCTAGAGCCACTCCTGGGGTCTTATTAAACGCAACTTCTGCAGTCATAGGCTCAACTCCTTGCTGAGGGTGGGTAGCAAAAATCTCTCTGCCTTCCAGAAAGCATTTTTGTGCGAGTCAGTGAATTGGTACAGAGACTTACCTAGAACCTCCTCTTGTTTTCCGTGCTTTCTGATTCCATGCTGAGCCTTATTTTGATGCTGCTTTAGAAAAAGACTTTGTGTATATTCTTTATTTTTGATACCATGGCAATTCAAAAAGTGACATTTTTATTAGAAAAGGAAAACAATAGAGGGTGCTAGAGAGCTGTGAAAAGTGTATGGTAATACAATAAACATCATGAAAATGAGCTACTGGTAACTTGGAGACCGAGCACAGGACATTTCCACAGACGTAAATGCTCTTACGTTTTCATTAAGCCCTGTGAATCTACTTGAAATGTGTAAACAGGAAGAAGATCAGTTCTCAAGAGATCTCGGGAGCTGAAAAGGTGAAATTCAGATGTGAGGTTTCCAGGTGAGTGCCCCATCCCATTAGCCCACTCTCTCCTGAGAAGGTGAGGGTTAAAGCAGAAGCCTAGCTCCAGAGCCTCTGAGACTCTCTGGGCCAAGATCCAGACTGGATTTAAAGGATGATTCCATCTCCAGTGCTTTTCTTTAAAGCTGCTTGTTGGGAATTTGACAATTTTTCTCTCAGGCAGTTAACAGCAATAGAAGTTTTTGGGAGGTAAATGTAGGTTCATTGGGAGGTAAATGGAGGTTCAACAACCAACTGTGGGGAAATGTGGGATCAAAAATGCCAATTGGCGTGTTTGCGTGTATTTCAGCAGCAGCAGCAGCAGCTGGTGAAGGGAACTGGATGTCCCTCTCCCCACAGCTCCTGTTGCCTCTCTAATTTTTGCCCAGTGGTTGTGATCACTGGTCATTCCATTTGCTCCCTCTTTGAAGCTGATTTTAATTTTCATCGCCTCCCATGAAGTCAGACTGGGTTAGTGACATCCCTTATCCTACCTCCCTCCAGCGCTGCCTGCTCAGGCTGCGTAACGCAGCATCTGTCACCCTTGACTTTGTGAAAAAACTCCTGTGAAGTTAAAGTGCAGAGCGGACAGGAGCCCCTCATTTCTGCCTCAGAGATGCCTGAAAACAACAGTCCATGGGATTGCTGTGCTGTGCCGGCTGTCCGAATTCATGGTTTTCTCAGGCGCTGTGAGACTGTCACAGTTGTCTGGTCAGACCCACAGATGAACACAGGCTGGGCCAGTGATGTTCCTGCCAGTCCCCAGTGTCTGCTCCAGCTCTGTGGAGTGCATGCAAACAGTCGGGCTCGAGCATTTACACCAAAGAACGCTCAAAGGCATCAAAACTCACTGTTATGACACACTAACATCCAATAAACAGAAAGAATCTGCAGGCACTGCAGACACAGAAGGGAGGGAAGATTGAGTTCATGCTCATGTAGGTCTGATTCCATCCCAGCCTCTGGGAAATACCCAAACATACCCCAAACCTGAGAATAGGACCTTGTTGTGTGGTTACAGTGATCAGGAGATTGGGAATGGATGGCAGGACCAAGCCTTCGAACTATTCACTGTTTCTATTACAGAAGTTAAATTGATTATACTTTGTTTACCTTTTAAGTAGACCCTGTTTCCAAACGCAAATTCAATGTATCTGAATTCATTGACTTTCATTCCAGAACTGCAAGCTCTGTATAAATGCTAAATCACTGGTGAGGTGGAGGGGGGAGGCCAGTGGGGGCTGGCTGGGATTCTATAAATACGGTTATCACAGAGAGGCAACGATGTCCAGCCTGATGAAAACAGCCGAGACTGAATCCAACCAAGCTCCTGTACATTTGTCCTCCTCTCCTTCAAACATACATTGTGTTTTGCATCAGAACAACCACCGGCTTCAAAAATGACGTGACCTCTTCAATGTGCTGATCGTTTCCACATTTTGACAAATCTGTTCCACTGGTATCAATAAAAAGCTACTGTTCATTTGATTAATACTGAATATTTTTGGGTGTCATGAAACTCAATTTATAAATAAAACCTAATTGCATGCAAATTTATTAAAAGTGTTGCCCATGAGTGATAAAGCATTCCACACTGTTCCCCTGTGTCCTCTTTGATGAAAAGACCATCAGATTAGGGCTGTTACGTAGCCCTGAAAACACGGGGCTGGCTGAGAAAAAGATTTCATAGGTGAGCTTACTTCATCTCAGGCTTTAGGGTGTTTTTGTTGCAGAATCAACAGCTACTGGCCCTTGGTTACACTAAGGGCTTCCCAGGCAGATGCAGCAGTGTGTAAGTGCCTGAAAATCACAGTCAGCACCTTCCTCGTGCAGAAACGTAACCCAGATCTTTGTGTCGTGTGTGTCCTCTACCTTCAGGAGATCAAAGTGGTGTCTGAAGACTCTGAAGATAGCAGCCTGTGAGCTGTATAACTGTGTGGTGATTAATGTTTTACTCCAACTTTTTTTTTGCTTTTTTTGCTTTTTTCTTTTTTTGCTTTTTTCTTTTTTTGCTTAGTCTTTCCCACAGCAATGGCCCATCCACCACCAACGAGTCATTTTAGGGCTGATTGTGGAGTCCACTCTGTCATCTGTCAGACAAGTAATGATTCTTCCTAAGGCCACAGGTCCTTTGCCATGGGGAATTACAAGCCCTTAATGAAAGAGCTCTGCTTTCACTGGGATGATGGTATTTTCCTGTCTTCACTGCCTTCCACTGCTCTGTTCAAACTGCTGGAGGGCTCATGCGTTCACTGAAAACTGCCTGGAGCTTCCTGTTCTCGAGGCAGCACAGAGATTTCATTCTGATGGAGTTGGTAGAGGTGGTCAAATGTTTTTTCCAAGAGCAGTTCCCCCAAAAAACTCCAGCCTGTCAAAATTAAAACTTTTCTTTGTATACATTGTTTTTGATAGAATTTTATTGTATATATTTTAAGGGAAAGTCTTGATCTTGTCCCATGGGCTTCAAATATTGGTATCTGTCTTTGGTCACCATTCCTACTCAAAGCAAATGCCCTTTGTATCTGCTACGAGCTGTTGCCAGAG
>NW_010313514.1:7708-22299 GCF_000700745.2 Antrostomus carolinensis
AAGGCCCAGAAAGTCAGTCTCAGTTCTTTCCATGATCTAATCCTTTCCTTCAAAAGACACTAAGTTTGTACCAGCTGCTGAAGTATTTCAGGAGAATAGCTATTTCTGCTCTGGTTTATGATGTCTGATGCATCCATGCAGCCACCCAAGAATTAGCATTAGCAGAAATAACAGTAATAAAGAGTTATAATCTGTGTTTGGATTACAATTGCATGGTTTCTAAACAATTCCAGAAATTTCTTTTAACGTAATTTCTGCAGCATAAATTGGGGGCAAACTTATAGGACTGGATGGCCATTCCGCATCTGGTTCCTGTTACTGGGAAGCTGACAGACACCATTTGCTCTGACCATCTGCAGAGAAAAAGGTCCATTTTGTTTCTTCGAAGACAAACCGCTTTTGCTTTCAGCATCTCCAGCGCGAAGTAACACAAGGCACATGTTACTTGCAGAGGAGTGTGGGAATGGTAGTGTTAAAATCGTTCTGTGTAGCACTAAGTCGTGTACTTGACACATGAGGGATACGCTCCTGAGAAGCTGACTGTCTGACGTTAGATATTTGCTGTGCACTAAGGGGCTGTTGCATTTGGTGTGTGTCTCCCTGACTTTCCTGGCATGTATGCTCAGCCCTTTTTGCTAATCGACTCAGATGCCGTGAAAATATCAATCACTTGTCCGCCTTTTCACTTGCAACATCCTAACTGTATTAAAATAGTTCCTCAGTGGGTGCCCAGAGTTAAGGAGGACTACGGAACTCTTTTAAACTACCCTAAATCAGAAGGAAACAAGGGGAGCACCTTAGGTTACTTGTCCCCATGGTGATCTTTGCCAGCTGTTTTTTGTCTGAAGTCCAAATGCTGTGGATGGAGGTGCCCAAGGCTTGGTTGACCTGCAGCCCTGAGTCAGAGGACAAAGCTCTTGCCACATGCCACAATAAGAGCTCCAGATGCCAATGTTGACTGCAGCTTCCAAAGCCGGGCGTGCACTGGAGCTGGTGTTTGGGGCTGCAGTACACAAAGGTATTAAAAGATTATTGGCTTTTCCTGCAAGGGACTGTCAAACGATCTAACAGCCCCTGAAGACAGAGAACTAAATCAATAAACTGTGCAAAAGCATGGATTCTGTTAGATTTGAGGCCAAATTCAGAGAAAGCCACATACAGCCTGTGAACAGTCAAATGGATATGCAAAAAAATTATAATTATTCTATTAATACATTTATTAAACAGAAATCTCATCCCTCCTTCAGCTGTTTTTCAGGGTCTGAAATAGAGTAAGTACCAGATTTACTTTTGCCAGTTAATTACAAAGATTTTTTTTTTCCCTTTTATTAAGGAGTGTTTCAGGGATACCTGATTTCTTTTTTAACAGTACAATAATACCTCCCCTTACAGATGTATTAAATATCAGGGCAAAAGACATGAGCTATGTGATAGCCCTCCACACTTTGAGGCACACTGCAATTACCAACAGCTTTGCCATTGGCTCAGTTGGGGGGGAGTCCTTGAAGCTGAGTGCCAGTGACCACCTACACCCATGTGTGTGTCATCTACACCCACCCACCTACAGCTCTGGTGTCACCTAGACCTCAACACTTACATCCGTTATCATGGAACAGGTTGGGTGGGAAGGGACCTTTCCAGGCCACCTAGTCCAACCCCCTGCAGTAACAGGGGCATCTGCAACCAGACCAGGTTCCTCAGAGCCCTGTCCAACCTGACCTGGAGTGTTTCCAGGGATGGGGCTTCTCCCACCTCTCTGGGCACCCTGGGCCAGTGCGTTATACAGCCTGCTCCTCGGTATTTTATTGAGTCCTTTGTGACAGGAGGTTGACATTGCTAGTTTTGGAGGCTGAAAGTCTGCTTCTTCCTCGAAATAAGGAGAGAAGGCAGCCGGTGTTTCCTCCTCAGAACTAGTGATGGTAGAGACAGACTTTCCCAGCTCGCTCAGTCTTGTAGCGTAACCTCCATCCAGACAGGCTCATTAGTAAATGGCACGTGCCTCAGCCCTTTCCACAGAGACAATCCACGGGATGTTTACTGCTGCCAGGGACAATAAGATTTGCTGCACTGTATTCCTACAGTGAGTAGTAACATACTGTGATGCTACCAGCCCTCGTCGGTTAGATATTTACAGGCAATGAAGAACTAAGAGCTAAAAACATGAGGGTAGGCAGGAGGAATGCTATCCAGAGATGTAGAAAAGTTTTTATGACTCTCAGTGTCAGTTCAGTAAAGTAGAGACAAACAGAACAGGTTTAAGACACATTAGGAAAAAGTATTTTAATTTTTTTGGCAGGAACACCTGTTTCTGATCTGTCTCATAGGAAAAAAAAGCAACTGTCTGCACAAGACAGTAGCTAAAACACTCAAAAAGGCAGGACTCTTGCAACACGCTGTGCCCTGAAGAACACTCTGTCCTGCTGCACACAGAAATCATCATTTTTTTTTTTTGCAGATAGTCTTCAGACATGTTTCTGACTTTAAATATTTGATTTGACCATATTTAGAATAACATGGACAAAGCACAGCACCATCTCCCAGATGGAAAGCTCTTTACTAATCTGGTTTAGTACAGGAAATTCTGTACTGCTTATTGAGAAGCAGCAGCAGCTCCTTTATCACTGTCTGATTTGGATTATGTCTCCTCTTCCCAATCTGCCTTTCCAGAAACATCACTATTATGTGACAGAAGTTGCTCACTCATGGCGTAGTACAGGACTTTCCTGGACACTTTCATTAGAAGAGGCCAAACCCCTGCCTTGTTTTGCACATCAGTTCTCCTTCAGGGCTGGAATTATTTCACCATGTCACTTTTTTGTTTTAAAGTAGCCACCAGCACAGTTTGTAAAACTTTATTATTATTAATGGTATTGATAGTGATAGTTTTTCTTGTGGATATGAAAAAAAAATGGAGAAATGCATGTTACAACTGTTTATGTTGATGTTGTGGTTTAGGCACTATGCTGTAGATGGGCATTTGCTCCATCATTAACCTCCACGGGCTGCAGGTGGGCATCTCTGCTCCATCATTAACCTCCATGAGCTGCAGGTGGGCATCTACTCAATCATTAACCTCCAAGGGCTGCAGGTTCCCGCCCCCTAGTTGATTTCCTATTCCTAAAGCTGTTATCACACAGGTGCTCCCACTGTTGATTAGCTCAGCCTTGGCCAGAGGTGGGTCCACCCTGGAGCTGGGGAAGCTTCTCGCAGCTTCTCACACGAGCCACACCTGTAGCCCCTCCCCTGCTACCAAACCCTGGCACACAAACCCAACACATTTAGGCTCTCACTGAGGAGCCCTGAGGATTTGGCTTTTCAAGGGAACATGTAATAGCTCTTTGTATATTGAAAGTGCAGCTTGTAGGGGAGTTGATACCATTTTGGAGCTTTTCTGCATCTCGAATTCAGGAATGACTTCCATTGGATACTCAGTTGATGAGGATCATGCTTGGTGACTGCAGAGGTAAGTTTGATTTACTCATAGAATGGTCTGGGTATGATGGATGTGCTGTTTACAAAGGAGATGGTGATAGCTGCGCTCTGACTAACGTGGGGTGGAAGAGCTCTCTGCTGGTAGGAGGTATTTATTGAAGTGCTTGTTTTGTTTTATAAAAGCCTGAACTGTGTTCAAGGTAAACTGTGAAAGTCTGAGAAGTAGCAATTGTACCCCAGAGAAAGGAGTTGAAAAAGGCCTGAAATAGAGAGTGAAGTTTCTGTGTCTCTTTTGGTTGTGTTGTCAGACCAATTACTGTATTTTCATGGCTATAACCCATATGCTGAACAGTTTTTTCCTCAGTGGTTGGCAAGGTTATAAATCCACATGGTGTATGCAAGGGGGAGCTTACTCAAGACCCTCTCTTGCACAGGAATGCTCCCATAGCTCCTGGTTTTTGGTCCTCTGTAAATCCAATATTTGCCCTATCTTCAACTATCCTTTGCCTCCACTTTCATCCTCATAGGTCTTTCCAACCAACAGCAACATCTGACCAAGGAGAAAAAGTTATCCACCCATCCCTTAGGCAATTTACTCTATAGGACTGTGTCAGTGTGGAGAGAACTTAATCTGCAGAGTTAAGGCACTATAGTCACAGCAAAAGTAAATATCACACAGGATCTTTGTGCAAATTAGTGCAATCAGTTATGGATTTAAAGTAAAGGAGGTAGCCTTGTGTAATTATCTTTGGAAACAGATTGTATACAAAGTCCAGATCTGCCAGTGACTATCTTGTGACAGTGATCTCTCTGGTATGAAATATGGGCAGAGGGTATTTCTGTGCCAGTGACAAGCAAAAGTTTTCTTTTTTTTTTAATTCAGCAACACCACACTCCAATTCATGTCTGTGCTTGAAATGACTGTAGTAATTAGTACTAAACTTAAAACTCGGTTACTGCAAATACCAGCTTTTGTAACTGTGATCTAGGATGCAAACAACCGTGAGACAAATCAGAGAAGCCTTTAACTTTCTTTTTTATTTAGCCTGTCCCAATTCCTTCTTTTCTTGCACGTGGATGTGTCAGCACTAGTTATGTGTCAGCACTAGTTATCCACAGTTGTAAGTGCCTCTTCCTGAAAATAAGATGGGAGAAAGGTTCCTCATCGGGTAACTCGGCACACTACTCTCTATTCCTCTCGGAATAAAGAGTAGTCAAATAATAAAATGGGAATAAGCAAATGTCCTGGTTTTTAGCTGGGAAGCTGGAAGCAAAATGCAGCACTATTCTAACTACTAAAAAGAAATCCAGCTCTGTTCCAGCTACAAACCAGGACAGCAAAAAGAATGGGTTTTTTTTAATGAAGTTACAGACTGGATTCCTCTCTAAATCATGAGTTTATTTATTGCTTAAGCTGACACAGGAAGCTCCGCACATCAATTAAAACATAACTGTTGTATCAGACAAGCTTTTTTCCCCTTTCAAAATATTTGCATAAGTGCATTCACAGGTGGGGCCTGTGCAGAGATGTTTTCACACCTTGAGTAGCTGCGACTGTTCATCTTGGTTGTTTTCCTACAACACGTAGGAAGAGTGGTGACTGCAGAACCCAGTCTGCCACCCCTTATTGCTTAATTTAATCCCTGAGGCTGCTCTTGCTCCTTGGTTCTTTTCGGCAGTGTGCAGGACTGGGGCTAATAGCAGTGTCTCGGCTTCTCAGATGGCAGCAATCTTCTTCCACTGCTGTCTGGTTTCCACATCTGGTGAACAAATCCCAAGGGCACCATAGCCTTGGCAGTGCTATAATTTTACGTGACCTTTCATGCCATGATGTCATAATTATTTAAGCTATTACTTGCCTGTTACAATCCTGAAGGTTGATGCCTGTGTTTCTGCCCTGATAATTAAATCCACCTTTTTGGGACTGCAAGGAAAACTGTCATTTAAACTGCGATGCTTGTGGCCAAAAAGTCAGATTTGCCTTGTGTTTGGAGTTGCCCAACGTGCACAGGGGCATGTGGGTAGGGTTGGGATGTTCTGAGATGCTGATGCGGCGCCCAGAAGGCCTGGAGGGCTTTCCTGGAAAGCAGTTGTCTTGAACCATATGCGTTTACAGAGATGGTTGAGAAATATGTTAGATCACAGCGCACCAAACACTTGTTTTCTCACGAAGTATTTGCCTGTGAAAGCACTTGGTAACTGACAGCTTCAACTGCTTCCAGCGCAGTTTGCAAGTGTGGCTGGACTAAATTAATCTGTTCATTTCTCTGGAGATGGTGCCTTACAATGAGATATATTTATGAGAGAGAATGGTAGAAGCAAGTCTTTTTTTCTCTTTAGTGCTTGTTTGGTAACCGTATCCAGACAGGATGAAGAAAAAAAAATTCTACTTAGAAATTTCCTATTTGTTTATTTCCTGATATAATCCTTGGAAGTCCCAGTCGTGACATCAGAAAACATGCTTGGTAGCTGTAAGGGTGACGAAGCGTTGACACAGATTACCTAGAGCAGATGTTAAGCTTTCATCGGTTAAGGATTTAAAGAATTGCTTAGGTAATGATCTCTCCAAAATGACATCGGTGTAGTGATGTGTCCTGAGGTTTGGAGACAGACCAGGCAAACTCCTGAAGTCCCTTCTGACCCTGCTTCCCCTGGTTTTCACGTTGGTGTGCAGGACTCCCTGGGAAACAAAGGGGCATTAAGGTACAATAAGATTTGAGCAATAGAAGAGGAAAGGCTGTGTTATGCTGAGGTCGGTGATGCTGTTGAGTTTGGCAAAGTGTGGGTGATTTTTTTTTTAATAAGACTTTATTACATTGTTTCATTTGTTCTCAGGTATTATTGTTTTTCACCCATTTGCTTCAGTCGAGCTGTTTGCATCCTTTACTTTCCCGTGTTGCATTTCCTGCCTGGTCTGATGCCAGCAGCGTGGTTTGGGTAGGAAATCAAAGCCGGGGGTCTTTGGGGGATGCTCTCTGGTGCCAGCGTTCCTATTACTGTGCTGCAAAGCCCTGTGTGACATCATCCGATGTCCCCACTGCGCAGTGGCAGGGCTGTGGGATGTGGCAGGTCTGGAGGGCAGTGTCGAGGGCTGAGGCAGCTAAACTGGAACTGAGCGAGTGTTTTTATGGGAATACCTGTAGAGGTGACATTAATAGGCATATGGAGTGTGTGACAGAAGGGCTTTCCCCTTTGGAACGCTTTGGGGGTTAACACAGGCAGCGCTGGCTTGGCAGCGGATTGTCCCTGGAATAACATCCTTCCCTTTTCACTGAGTGTTTGCTCTAAAAACCCCAACCTTGCTGTTTGCTCTGTGCCTCCAGAAAGGCTTTGCAAACTGCAGCGTGGAGGGGAAGCGACAAAGCAGGATGTTTTCTTTGTGAGAAGGTACCCTGAGTACACAGCCCATCGTCACCATTCAGCTTCCCAAACAGGGGTGACACGGTGGGAGAGTGCCAGGGCTGGATGTTGTCATCATCTCCTGTCCTGGCTCAGCAGCTGCAGGAGAAGAGCCGGGCAGACGTGATGCTGGGCAGATTCCCTGGGTGGCTGGCATGGTGATGGGGTGGCAAGGCTCTCCAGAGCTCCAGGAGGCTTTAAAGGCAATGGCAAAGAGCAGGTCGATTCGTACTCAGAAACTTTCCCTCCCTTGAAAATAAAATATTGTGTAATATACAGCAACTTAGTTTTATTTTATGGTATCTTTCACTTTTCTGCATTGCAACTTCATTCCAGTCAGTACCACTGACACGGCTGAATTAATGAACATTAATAGAAAAAATGGTGGCTTGTCTAAAGTAGATCAGGTTGGACTTACCCAGACAATTTACAGTACCTGCAATTTAGGATTGGATGATCCCTGTAGATGAATATTGGTACCATTAGTAGTTTGACGGATCGGTCTGGGGAAAAGAGACTGAAACGTAGCTATTTACATCTCTGTTAAGATTAAAGACAAATATCTGCAAAACAAAGGCTTAAATTTGAATGCCAGGTCATGTACTAACTGCTATGGAATAGCAAAATTAGTCACCTTGCCAGCATTAACCTAAGAGGTACTGTGGGACTGGCATGCTGGAAAACTTGTGTTATTGAGAAATCTGAATATAGTTTAAATAATCAATTTCAATAAGATAAATTTTAGCCCTCTCTCTCAAGGATGGGGAGGATTATAAAGATGCCCTTCAATATGTATCTTCTTGTATTTGCACTGGAAAAAACAACAAGGGCTGTGATTAACCTCTTAAAGCCTCCACATTCAGAACCTTTAAAAATGCCCCAGTAGCTCAGCTCTCTCCACAGGTGTTTGCCTCCATTTCCTGAAGTGTTTTTTTTCCCATAGAGATGGACTGGAAATGGACAAAATCTCTCTTCCTCCTCACTCCAGCTCAAGTGCAGGGCAGAGCTGTCAGGCCTGCTGGCAGCAGGCAGGAGTAAGAGGGGAAAGGGCTTTGCTTCTGGGCTCTGTTTGTTCTTGAAGCGTGTGCTAACATGCTCAGCTCCTTCACTGCTGTCCTGGTTTGCTAGGATAGAGTTAATTTTTTTAGTAGTAGCCAGAATAGCTGTGTTTTGGTTTCAGTATTGGATTTGTTATGAGAAGAATGTTGATAAGGTACCGATGTTTTTGGTTGCGGCTGGAAGTCCAAGGACATTGTGTTTTGCTGGTCTGCAAGTGCATTAGGACTGGTAGGGGGAAGTGCAGTAATTGGCAAAACCCCAAACTGGCATTTGGCTCTGCCAATGGGATATTCCATATCGTATCACATCATGTTCAGACAAGTGTCAGGAGGTGTGTCAGCGCTGTGCGAAGAGCCTGTGTCCTTCCACACTCCTCAGTTCATCCCAGTACACCTAGGGAAGGTACCTGATGTATATTTGTTTGGCTGCCTACATCTATCTATATAGATTAACTTTCCTTGCATTTCTGAGAATCACACGTGCTTCAGCGGAGAAAATAACCCAGCGAGAGTCCGTCTCCAACACTCGGGCACTGGAGGTCTCTTACCTCAGAACTTGCTGGGGTGGGTGGGAGGCCAAGCTTCTCTCTCCCATCGTAAATCTAAATTACTTAGATTAGGAAATTCAAAAAGACGCCTTGATCCCTCCACTGACTGCCAGAAAATAGATCAGACAGTCTGCTTTCTTTCTGAAATACCCTGAAAGCAGAATCCATTTAGTTTGTGCATTTTCTCTCTTTTTTAAATGCCATTCGTATGGTGAAGCAATCTGGATTCCCATTTCCCCTTTAGCACTTTAAAAGTGTTCAGAGTTTAATAGTTTCAGCTCTCCTGTAGTTCAGGAACTAATATCAGAACAATCTCTTTCTAGCCTGTTATGCATGTGGCTTTAGGGGTACTGCAGCTTTGCCACACTAAATATTTTTAGAAAAAGGTCTTAAATTTAGCTCCACTGAAATGAAATTTTTCTCTTGTTTTCTAGGGATGATATATTTTTTCCATGTACTGTAACTGATCCTCATTTTCTTTTCTAAGAAGCCAGAATGTGTGAACTCTCTGAAAGTGCCCTAGACTGTCTGGCAGCACTAGTTATGTTTAACATTCCTTCCCAGAGCAAGTCTGTCATTCTAAGCACTTTGTTTTATATTCTGCTTCAACAGGAATTTTAAATAATAGAGTCGTGGAAATACAGAGTATATTTAATTTAGAAGGAACAAACTTTAAAAAAATAGGGTTTTTTTAAAAGCAGTGCTTTCCTTTTATCTGTAACTTTCTGTCCAATTAAAGAGGCAAAGTTATTTTTCCCTGACTCTGCATTTACATATTTTGCTCAATCTCTTAAGGCTGCTTGGGAGCCAGCTCCTATGAGGTGAGGTGACCAACACATCCTAAGAGGAGCTGGTTGAATGTCTGTCTGTCACACCTGTCTGTGGCCCCTTCATAGATGAGAGAAGCACGTGCGATGGCACTTAAGTGCTTGAGCTGCAAACTTCTGTAGGGAACTCTGAACTCCTCTTTTCAAGGGACTAATGTACTGGTGCCACTTTAAAATGAAAGGGAAATGTTTAGCTTGCTGGTGCATTTATGAAAAATACACAGCCTATCACTTGTTTTTTACAAACGAGGTCTCCATCGCCTCTTCATGTTGAACTGGATGTTCAAGTGATCATTTCTGTACAACAGCCCGAGGCCAGGACCCCTCTGTAAAAGCTCTGACATCTGCCCAAACCACAAGCAGGGGTGAAGTGAGATGACGTTGGCTGCTTGTGTCGCTGTTTATAGCAGACTCCGTGGTGCAGTCTCTGGTGGTCTGTGAGGTTTTTCACGGTGTGTGCCATGATTCCTGTGCCCTGAAAATGGCACCGGCGTTGGTGCAGTGCCTGGCAGGTTCTTTATCTGCAGTGGTGCAGCTGAAGGTCGCCACGCGCGTTACACTCGCGGCAAGCTCAAGGATTTCCTGTGGGGCAATGACAAACTGCCCGTCAGAACGATGCTGCAACCTACGTTTCTTGAGGAAATCTGAAAGGTGTGGAAAGGGAAAGGAACAGGTTTCACTGCTGCCCCAACAGCTGCTTTTGAGAAGGTACTTCCATGTGGTGTAGATGCTGCTTGTGAGGAGGGACTCAGCGCGGGGTGTGTGTCTCTTGTCTGTGCTTCGGTGCTTCGCTTTGCTGAAAAATGATGTGTTCTGTGTGCTGTACCGTGTGTCCCTGCAACCCAGCACATCTCAATCCAGCAGGTGTTGACTATGAAAACCGTAAATATTTGGCAAACAAACCGTTACAAAAAAACAAAATATCTTTTTAAAATTCCCAGTCTGGAAAGCAAGCACAGGGAGTCATTCCCATTTTTTTTTTCCCTAGCATTTTGCAGAAAACAATGAGCACCTGTAGGCTTCCTGCGAAGTGGTATCACCAGTGGAAAAGTAAATAGTAAATTTTAAGCCCTCTTGCCTCATCCAAATAAACCCACAGTGTAATGTGGGGTGCTGAGCTGGGCCTTTGGAAAGGGGCAGGCTGGATGCATCCGGCTGGGCAGCTGCGGCATGGCCATGCCTGCAGTTCCTCTGTGAGGATGCTTGGTGACGTGTTGGAAATGCGTAGTGACATCTGCGATGGCCTGGGAGCCCCTCGGGTCAGGGCCTGGCCAGTCCCTGGATTAGGCTGGGCAGATGGGGAGGGGGCTGGCAGCCCTTCGTTAGCCTGCAGGCAGTGAGGCCCCTGCCCTGTACCACCCAGCACTGAATCATGGTTTGGTTGGAAAAGACCTTTGAGATCGAGTCCAACTGTACCTGTCCACTGCTAAACCAGATCTCTGAGCACCTCATCTACCTGTCTGTTAAATCCCTCCAGGGATGGGGACTCCACCACTCCCTGGGCACGGACCAGGAGGTCGCGGTGGAAGGGTGGGCTTCCCCCGAGCCCCCTTTCTTCTCCCCTTCACACGAGGTCGCCCCAGAGAAGATGTGAAGGGTTGGTTTTCTTTGCTGCAGGAAGAGCAGCAGCAAACTCCTGTGGGAATGTCCTTTGCCTTTGCTGGGAGCCAGGTGGAAAGAGGTCCAGGGGAGAGGGTCCTCCACAGCTTTGCCCTCCCTTTCGCCCACAGAAGGGACAGTGTGATGAGGAGGGTTCTGCCAGAGCCCACCCGTCTGTTCGTGTTGTTCTCACCTCACCATTTCCAATGCTGTTCCATTGTCCCTTTTCTCTCTGTTCCTGTACGTGTCGCACAGCCCGTACTCAAAAGTCTGGAGGGAGCGTTTGTTGTAGGGTGCTGCTGTCTGGGACAGCAGAGTTGGTGCTGAATGAAAGATTTAACCCATTGTTTGGAGTGAGAAAAGGTTGTGCAGAATGAGAACGGGGCTCTGGTTTGCTTGCAGCTGGTCACTGCAATGTCACTTGCTGGTGGGACGTTTTGGAGAGAAGAACAATGCTGGAGCAGCTCTGTAGGTGCTGATGCTTGTGACAAGGGCTGCAGTTGGAGATTGCACTAGCTCACAAGCACCGATGCATACCCAGTTTTAGTAAGGGTGCTGCTCATTTTATCTCCAGTTGAAGGTTTATATTCAAGAGAAATGCTGGATCTGCTTTCTTCTGTACTTTAGAACACCAGGCTTTACAACCTTCCGTGACGTTTGTTCTTGCTTCAGCTTTTACTGGTGCAGGATATTAGCAAAGTAATACTGAAGGAAATGCCTGTAACTGGAGCCACATTGCTGGAATACCTTGTGTATGTATACGAGTGTGTGTATGACATATATAGTATGTGCATATGTCTTTCCCAAATTTTTTAATAGTATTTGTATTTATGTCTCTTTACGATGATGCTTACACATGCGCATACACAGAATGTTGTCTTAAACTATTACAGTAGTTTCTGTGCTTGCCTGATATTCCATCTGTCAGTCCCCCTCTTACAGGAAGTAAAAAATCAGTGGTTACACCGCAGATTTTCTGGGTGTATTTTTGGGTAGGTTTCTTTGGTCTTCACCTAAAAGTTCAAGAAAAAAAATGTTCCTTACAGCATAGACTCTATTTCTATCTTTCCTTTTTCCCCTTTCTAAGAACAGGCATCATTCACACATTTAACTAAACAGGATGCTTAGACATTATTATGGTAAAAAAAAAAGCTGGAAACATTTCAAAGTTACCTGTCTTCTAGGAATACATATCTGTACATATGAAGTATGAATACGTACTATGTATTCTGAATTTTAGGAAAAAATATTTATGTAATGCAATACTTTGCACAGTTTCTGCTCTCCAAGCCTGCCCACTGCACTGCTGTTGAAATCAATAATACTGGTAATAAGGAAATGCCTCAATACAACAAAATACAAAATCCTGTTTGATTCATACACCCTAAATGAGGCTGGAGCTCTCCTCTTTGGCCATCAGGTGGAAAAGGTGGGAGTTAAAAGTGTGTGTTCAAAGTTCCCAGCACAGCAAGCGGAAAGCAAATATATTTGTATCTCAAGTCAAAAAGCCAATGTTAATAGAAAGCTTTTTCTCTTCCCTCTTCTCCAGCTCAGTCACAAGCTGTGTACACACAGGGTAAAATCACCATTCCAGTCACAGACAGGAAATCCCACAGCATTTTTACTTACTTTTCAAACTATACTTTTAATAAGGAGTCTTAAATTGCAGCATGCTGTTTCTGATGCAGCCTCTGGTGTATTTTCCTGAAATAAAAGCCTTCCCTTTTCTTTCAGGAAACTGGCATTTTGCATTGGTGCAGCTGTTATCACCTGGGTGGTTTACTTAGCTACTGTCTCAGCTTCCACTTAATTTTGGGGCAAAGGAGGTGTTCTTAAAAACCGTGACATTACATGTAATGATGTACATGTACTTACACGTAATATACTATTCTAAATGCATATATCTGCCCTGGAGCTCAGGTTGCAGGTACCCATGTAGCTGTTTCCTGTTGGGTTTCGTGCTAAGGTTCACCTATTTGAAATTTAACAAGCTTGTTACGAACCAGGCTAATGGGGATAATTCTTACCTCACTGTGATGTCTTATTAAAGCCATGAAGAGAGGTCAGCAGGGGGCATGACTTATTTCAAACAAGGCATTCATAAAGCCATAAACTGGTAAATCTTTAAAAGTGCAGGTTTTCAAGCTGCAATTAAGGAGACTTTAATACTGGGTGCCTCTCCAGGGCAAATTTCCCTCTTTGCAAAAGTCCCTCAGAATAGTGTCTTTATAATAGGTCTTAAATGCAACTTGAGTAACAAATTGGCTTTGTATGGCTTCCACAGTGGAACTTAAATTTTCCTATTTAATTACAGCTGCTTGCCCACTAATAAAAATAACATGATTATGAACAATAAAGCTGTAATTGGGAACTGCCGGAAGTTCAAAAAGGGCAGTTCTCTTACTAGCAAAACAACTGTCAGCCCCATAAGATTGCAGTTGGAAGCCCTGTTCTCTCTTAGGATTTAGGTGTAAATACGAATTCTTATCATTGTGCCTGTTGTTATCTCAAATCTTTCCTATCTCCTTTAATTCATAAAACTGAAGATTTTCCATGGCCCTGCCCTTTTGGCTGTGTTGATTCCATCATGTTGATACTGTGATTGCTAGTGATTCCCTTGCACTTCTGATGGGAATTATGTGAACCTTTTGCTAACTCTTTGGAAAAAAACAATGTCTGTGTTCTGTAGGGCTGTAGGAAAAAATCTTGAGTAACTTGGAAAAAACAGGTAGAAAAAACCCAACGTTTTTCATGTAGCGATAAAGAAAGCAATGGTAAGCCAGTGCTTTCATACCTTGTGGCTTTTGGCTATTTTTCAAAATTTAAGATGAGTAGTACCATTTCCCGATATTGACTACTTCTCTTTTCAAAAACAGATTAATGCTAAATCAGTTTCGGGGTTTCCTTCTTCTATTGTGACTTGGTAATAATGTCCCCCTTTGCTCAGTTAAAGCACAGTAATAGTGTATTTGGCATAAAAAGTACAGCAAGATGAATTGAGAATCACCAGCAAAACCAGAAATATGGGTGGCTATGAAACTGGACATCTGAAATAATCCTGAGAACATCAGTATTGACACAACACAGTGAATCAAACTGAGAAAGGTCCCTTCCAACCTGACCCATTCACTGATTCTAAGCTTCACTGCTGAGAATTTAGTTATAATATTTAATTCTTAGTTTCTTTGTTTTGCCAGCAATCATCTATGATCTTTTACAACTTGTTTTCTGTTTAGAATGGCTTAAACAACTTTTTTTTTTTTGAAAGCTGGATTTATTTCTTCATCTTCACATAGAAAAGAGATCTGTGCCAGGTTCCTGTGTGTCTTGAGATTGTTTTAAAGCAGACAAATTAATCTGCCAGCAAGAAGACTTCAGTGACTACATGGACACAGGAGCTTCCCTGGCCAGCTGGCAGGAGGCAGAGAAACATTCCAGGAGAGCTCCTGGCCTCCAGGTGCCCGGTGCTCCCACCCCCCCCTTCATCAAACAAATCGCTTTTGCAGCATGCCTGGAAGTACATCAAATCGGGGTTATTTTGAGCCAAGGGAGAGGAACACATTCCAGGCTCCTGGGGCCTGGAGTGAGCATACCCAGCTGCCAGCGCCCTTCCTGTCCCTAAGGGAGGGATCCAGCCCCAGCTCTGCCACTGGCCACAGCTGGATACACGATGTGTTGGGTGGGTTTCTCTGCAGTGTTTGCTTTGAGCAGTTTGTTGGGCATTCCCT
>NW_010313514.1:22334-41204 GCF_000700745.2 Antrostomus carolinensis
ACATGTCCTTTCACCTCTTCTGCAATAAACATCAGGCTCTGACTGCAGCTGAAGAGTCCAGGTTTAGAGGGAAGCAGGATGCATCCCACTGATGGTGGCAGTGACAAATTAGCTCGAGAAATTCTGACCTGGACTAGATGTTGATGTTTATTTTTGTTTTCTTATTGTCTAGTAAAAGGAAGGAAATCTGCCTGCACTCAAACAATCCCAGACTTTGACTGGCCTGTGGAGGCTGCCTCTAGACCTGCGTTCACTTAGTGACACAGACTTTGACCAGGGTGAAAGTCTGGCTTCTGCAGTTACGAGCAAACTTCCAATTGATTTTGAAAGGCTAAGCTCAGAGTTTGAGCAAAGGTCACATTTACTCTGGCAGGGGAGGCAGGAGGGCTGCTGCTTCTGGGATTTTGCCTATCTGGTGCTGGTATTGTGGCTGCCTCTGACCTTCACATTGCGCTCCAAGCTGGGGTTACATTTCAGAAAACACTCTACAACTACTAGATATCTTGTGCCATGGCTTCATTTGGATGTGGTGCCATGTCTTGCTAACGTGTTGGTTGAGAGGAGAGTTGATAGGCCAAATTACTTAAAATATAATCACGGTCTTCACATAATCCTTCTAATCTTTGAACCTTTTGGTAAACAGAGGAGAGAAGGGAGCTTGTAACTACACTTAAGGAAACGAAGTGATGTTTTTAATCACTGGAATACTAGTTTTTATTCTGTATGTATACTGGCACTTCAGAAAGCAGAGGCAGAATGTTCTTCTTTTACTCCAGATGGGTTTTCTTGAAGACAAAACCTCTGGCAAGAGGTAATTATCTTTGTACAAATGATGGCCATCTCATCCTCCCTTGGTGCCTGCACTGAAGCAGTCCTGTGCCATGTGTGACGGGGCCAGTTTGTTGAGATGGGCAGATTGTCTTCTTTACGGATGCAAAGATCAAAAAAAATGAAATTCCTGGACTGAGCATGGCATTACCAGGAAAATTTAGCTATATGTTAAAATTTCCAAAGATAAGGAAAAAGCAGTGGAAGAAATGCATTTCCCAACACAGAAATAGCGCTGCTGAGTACATGCAGTGCCAAGGAATGCTCTCGCACACAAATCCCAACATATTTATTTTTCAGGTCTTTCCTTCTCAGCACAGACAAGTATTTAATTCCTTGCTGCAGGCTGTAGTTTGCACAGCAAAAGATACACAGGGAAAAATAACAACAAGAGACTTTTTATAACTTGTAGAAAAATACATGCTAGTTTGCATGACCAAACATTGCATGGAATGGTTTATTTGCTAAGAAGGCCCTAAAGAAGGTAAGTAGAGATGGCAACAGAATGAGGATACTCTCAGAGACACTGGGAGAATGTCGGGGCTTCAGCTGGCTGCTCGTATAAAGAGGTATAGTTTATGCCTTGGAGGTCCCCAAGGGTCACACGTCGTGGCCCAAAGACATAAATTAGAGGCCTCGGCTAATAAAGAGACTGTTTAGTTAAGGCAGAGGCCCAGTTTTCAGGGTTGAAAAAATGCTTCCGGTTTCATTTACTGTGAAAGGAATTTGGAGAGGAGAAGGAAGGGCAGTTGCTGATGGATAATGGTACAGATACATGGAGGAGAAAGCAAAAAAAAATGTTTACGTTGTAATCGGAGAATGGATTAAAAGACAAGTTGTTGTTTTTCTCTGCCTGTTGCAATGTAAAAGGAAGGTATAGGTTTTATTAAGGAGTATTGATCTAATTTTTTTTCTTGCTTAGACATCAGGTTCAGCAAACTATTGATGAATTTTGCATAGTTATGAATATTGGAGGAAAAGTGAGGAGGACTTGCTGTTGTACAGTGTTACATGTAACACTTCTGACATCAGTAATGTGTTGATTGGATGCTTTTACTGGCTATTATCACATAAAAGAAATATAGAAGTGAAACTGAATGCTTTTATATAAGAAAATCCTCCCTCAATTGCTGTGTACAGCACCTGGGAGGAGGGAAGAGAGAATTTTGTGCTCACTGACTTCCTTTTCAGGGCTTCTTTTATATTGAGCTTAAACAAACCAAAGAGTTATGCAACCTGGAAAGTATTACATTTCAGGAAGTCTGGAGTTCTGGGAGTGTTACCCAGCCATGAGGCACTGCAAAGCTATTTAAATACTTCTCATGGGTCTCCTTTTATGGACATCAGGCAGCACAGGCAGAAATAAAAAAGAATAATTAAAAAAAAGAAGACCAACAAAAAGCAAACCACTGCAAAACCATCTCCTCTGGCCAAAAAATTTAAAAAAACAGATATTGCAATGTGAAGTATCATGATAAATCTAGGACTTTGAGGTAATCGAGCATCTTTTCTAAAGCCTTGCAGGCCTGTACTCATGAGCTTGAGACTTTTTTAAACGTGGTTATATGAGGAAGGGATACATACACAGAGACTTACTATAGCAAATACAATGAAGGAGGGACGATTTAGCTTGTATGAGAAGACTTAATAAATAAACAATTCTGGAAAGGCTAATAGAAAACAAAATTAAACTCTAATGCCCTAGAAGAAGTAAAACACATTCTAAAAAAATCTGATTTCTAAGATGAATGTGATTTTTGCTTTGTTGCATAACCTGTGAGCAGCATCTTTCTGTCAAACAGAACAGATCCTTTCAGAGTGCCAAGATCTCCCGTAGCATCATCTTTCTCCACTGTTTTGAAGTGGGACCCCCCTTCCCTGCTCGAGCACAGACATGCTCGTATACCTGCTGCCTTCCTGCTTCTGCCTCGACGTACCAGCCAGGATAACGTGTTTTGTGTGCATATCTGTAAGGAAATGGAAAGATCCACTTGCTTTTATTTTCTGAACAGGTTAATCACAGCTCCGGATAATCAGGGCTGCAAATCTCTGTTGGTTTTTTTTCAAGAGACCTCTTTTGGCGTGTGCTTGGAAAGTCTTTTAGGGGATTGTGCAAGCCAGGCCCAGGACAGTGTTAAGGCAACCCGATGAAATTCAGTGACATCTCAGGTTAACTAACACTCCACAGAGGAAGCGCAGAATCAGTTGCCTCAAGGATCTGTACATTTCCCTTCAAGGCAGGACTGCCTTCTCCAGAATTGCGTGTGGCCTCAGAAAAAGGAAGGCACACAGCTCACAGCTGCAGGGGTCTCTGCTTTCTGAGTTTTCCTCCCATGATTTAAGCATCCACTGAAAATGTACCTCATAGGGGCTTATGTGGGCCTTACGTGAATATATGGCTAAAAGAAGACACAGATTTCCTGGGCGTTTACAATGGTGGTGTGTGTGTATATATATGTAAGGTAGTATATTAAAAGTCTGTTGTTTATTACTGTAAGACCTTGTCACTGTTCAGCAGCAAGGCTGAGAAAACACCACAGCTTTAAAACAGAGGTTATAAAAGAAAGTCAGTGTGCTGCTATTTAGCAAAGCTCACTATCCATGAACAGACAGATGGTTTCTCTGTTTTGATTTTGATAGAGAGAGATACAAAATTGACTAAGAGGCGGGTATTCGCCAAGCAGTCAAAGGTCTGGAGACTAAAATGAAAATAAAGTACTGTACGGAACAAAGTAATCAGATTACCTTGAAACGATTGTTGTGGAATTAAGAAAAAATGGTGATTAAGGGAGCCATGAATCTTAACCTTTCTGATTAGCGTAGCTAGTCAGTGTTTCACATCCTCCCACAACCCTGGAAGATAAAGAAGGCGTCAGGTTGGCTTCAGACTGGCACTTTTCACTGACAGAGCCCGTGCAGGTGTCCCCAGGCAGCATCCACGGAGCCTTCTGCATTTCCATCCACAAAGTGCCCTGTCTCCTGCTCTTCCCAAATCCTACTTTTCCTAACGGACCCCTACCTCACCGTGTGTTCTTGCCCTTTCCAAGTCCGGCATGCTTGATTAATCTTCCCACTTAGTAGCTACTGCCACTTTATCTCCCGGAATAGGATAATCCTCAGCATAATTAGCTGTTCCAGTGTCTTGCCCTAAATGGTCCCCCGCAGTGTTTTATCGTTGTTAATTGGCAAAATGCTTTAGATCTGCCTCAGAAGAAAAGGCGACATATTTCTATGTTTTCATAGTGTTAGCACTTACTAAAAATATCATTAGCATATTTTCTTTACTGATAATTACACTACAAGTCTTTATACTTGTCACAAAAAAACCTATTCGACAAAGCTGATGCTTTTCTTTTTTATTTGAATTTGAATAAATTTCCTTCAGACAGAAGAGAAGTCTTCTCCCTCTTGTCAAAGAGTTTTAAATACCAGGTCCTCCTGTAGGAAAAATAAATATTTTTCTGGTGAAGAATGAGTTATTTTGTCTACCATAGGCCTGAACCTGAAGGAAAGCTTTCTAGCTGAAACATGGCCAGTTGTATTATTCTGGTGTCTGCCCTAAAAATGTTTGGATTTATGGGAAAGGAATAGAAATTCAAGCCATGTTGTATGCAAGTTTATGGCTTAACCAGGGCATATGTGATAGGAACAGCTGAGGTCTTGGGAGAAAAGATTCTTCAGTGATGAAGAGTAGTCTGGAGAGAAGCTATGACACTTTCTAATGACAGAGCCACAGACATGGCTAAAGACTTCATATCTTAATTTTTTTCTCCTTAACAAATCCATTTTGATAAAACATGCGTGAAGAGATCTGGTTGTATCCCATTATATTTCATTTCTGTTGGTTTTGGTTTAGAGCATACATGTCATAAACTCTTAATGAGAGCTTTTACTTGTTATTTAATGTGATAACTGTTCCCATAGCTCTGTGCTTTGCCAGGGTGGATGATTGTGCTTGGCAGCCTTACAGAGGGTCGGGGCAGAAGTAAAGGGGAAGCTCATTTCTGTGCTCTTGGAGAGCATTTCTGAGAGGGTTTAGTGAGAAACACCCACCATTCCTAGTTGCTTCAATGGAGGACTAGGAGGCCTTTTCTAAGCTTCTTTTCAGCACTGGAAGCTTGTCTTTTACCCAGGTTATCTCCTCCATATGTTTGGCATTAAGATAATTTCCCCTCTGCTGGAAAGGCAGTCACTGGTGGGCTGGCAGGTGATTTCTACTGCTTATTTAGTCACCACCCTGGGCAGGCTCTTTAAATGAGGCTGTTTGAACAAAGGCCTTTCCAGCATGTGGACTTCCAAATGTCGTAACTGCCCTTCCAGGCACACAACTAGATCTTCTGAAACCAAGCCAGCACCTACAACCAACATGTAAGGGGGAGTGTTTGCTGAGTGGCTGCACTACCTGTGTGGTGAGTACCTGAGCTGAGAGTTTCCCTCTGCAAGAGCCCAGATCCCCAGGAGCAGCCAGTGGAAGTGAGCTTTCCAGCCAAGTCCTTAGACCTCTTGTCCTGGTTTGTAGCTGGGACAGAGCTGGGTTTCTTTTTAGTAACTAGAATAGCACTGGGTTTTGCTTTCAGCTGGGATTTGTTGTGGGAGAAACACTGAGAACATACCAGTGTTTCCATTTTTGTTGCTGGAACTGAAGGACTTTGTGTTTTGTTAGTCTAAGGGAGTGAGGAATATTGAAATTCATAAGCTAAACTGGTGTTTGGGTATGCCAACTTAGCCTCTAATGTGAAAGAGACAAGCACCATGTCTGCTGACAATGTGCATTAAAAGTCCAGCACCTGCCATATGTACTCTGCTTAAGATTTTGCTTTGAAGCCATAACACATCTCAATGTTTTATTTCATCTACGTGTAAGGTGACAGGGAAGTAAAATTATATTTTGGGTATCAATGTTCTGACTTTTCAAGTTGCTCTTTAACATTTCTTATTCTGTTCTCCTAAAGTATTTACAAACAGCTTTTGGACAGATGATTACAAGGCTAGTCTGTCCAAAGAAGGGTTTATTTCTGAAGACAGAGAGAAAAGGGTGGTAGTAAGGGGATATATTGGAGGTATTTAAAAAGAAAAGAAAAAAAATGATGCCTGCCTCTCTTCAATATCCCTTAAGCACAAAGAAAAGCTGATAAAAAGATAAAATTTCACTTGAATAAAATCCCAGATTCAGTCAGGATCATGCCTTTCAGTGGTTTCAACAGCAGTCTGTTTTAATTTTTCTATTATAATGTTTCAACTTTGGGGAGTTTTTGCTACGTGTTCCTTTCTAGAGTAACTGAAGAATGTGAGTGAGCCCTCCCTGTCCTCATTTCAACCCATGACCCCTTTGCTGTGTTTTGTCTCCCCCATCCCACCAGAGTGGGGGGCAGAGGGTCTGAGCTGCCCGCTGTGGCTAAAACCACCACACCTTGCTTTATGAAACATTTTTTTAATGGTGGGTTCCTTTTGTCCTTCTTAGTCATGAGATACACAGAAAAGGCCAAGGGATTAATCTGAACCGAGCTCTTTGACATCTTGGGCTGTTCTGCTGAGCGTTCAGCCCTCTCTTTACAAGTCTGACTGTCTCCTGAGGAACTCATAAATGGTGTTAACATCGATCAAAAGATTCATTCTTCCAGCTCATTTCTCTCTAAGTGGACAGACACGAACTCTAGCAATGGTACCTTGTATGGCATACAACCTTCTCTCCAAATGAATATTTATCTTTGGTGACTAATAAGAAGTGGCATCTCATAGCCTGAAATAGCCATTGTACATCATAAGGATGATCTTACTGAGTGACCCGTCAGGAACTTGTATCATGCAACTAGATAGAAAATATATTAATTGTGCCAAATGGTGAGAACAGGCTGCTCAACAATTGGAGAAAGCTGAGGAATCTTTGGAAAAAGTTGCAGATTGTAATTTGGTTTCAAGTAAATTTGCTGACATCTGTGTGTCTGTATATCGTACCAGAGGCTTTCCTTAGACATCTGGTGTTGTAGCCTGAGCCTGCTGAGCAGCTGAAACACATGTGAAAGTTCCTAAAGTCCCTTTAAAGATTTTTTAGCACTGCTTCTGCTTTGCTGTCTTGCCTTTGGTGTTTTTAAAGCTTCTCTCCCTTACTTGTAAAAAGTTAAAGAAACTGTTTGTATCAGACCTCTTGTCCAGCAGCAGCTGTGTTGGAGCAAGTCGGGTCTCCCAGCTCTAGTTTCCAGCCATGCATAAGGCAACTCGGACAGTCCTCAAGGCAGGCGAGGACAGGTGGCCACAGAGTAGTATTTTCTTCCAGTATGAGACAGATGGCACCACTCCTGGGTTTGCCTGGCTGGAGCAGCTCTGCTGTGAGGACAGGCTGAGGGAGTTGGGGCTGTTCAGCCTGGAGAAGAGAAGGCTCCAGGGAGACCTTCTAGCAGCCTCCCAGTACCTGAAGGGGCTCCAGGAAGACTGGGGAGGGACTTTGGCCAAGGGCAGGGAGTGAGAGAACAAGAGGTGATGGCTTGAAAGTGGCAGAGGGGAGATGGAGATGAGATGTGAGGAAGAAATTCTTTGGTGTGAGGGTGGTGAGCCAGTGTCCCAGGTTGGCCAGAGAAGCTGTGGCTGCTCCTCCCTGGAAGTGTTCTCAGCCAGGCTGGATGAGGCTTTGAGCAACCTGGTCTAGTGGAAGGTGTCCCTGCTGCTGGCAGGTGGGTTGGGACTGGATGAGCTTTAAGGTCCCTTCCAACCCAAACCATCCTATGATTTTATCATTCTATGATGATGAAGAGTTCTAATCAGATTTCTGCTTTATCACTGGCATTAGCAGAAGTAATCAAATGGGAAAATTCTGCAAGATTTGGAGCATGATCCAATTTTCAGTGCAGTCACTTGGTGGTTTTATTATCCATTTCTTTCAGTAAGATTCCTGGCCCTTGGCCCTTTCAACTTTGTTGTATAGAAGCTTAGACCTGCTTTTAATAATTTAATTATCCTTTTCTGAATTAGCTTTAATGTTCTTCCTATTTGTTTGTACTAAAGAAACTACAACTATTCTTTCAAGTGCTTAAGTGCTGTCTGGATGGGTGGTCTTATTCTTCTGAAAAGACAAAATTGTTGAAAAAAAAATAAGTCTTGACATTAATTAGCTATTTATGGTTTCTTATTAAATGTCAGATTGTCATTTAGTGTAGCCTATATAGCTTAAAAAAACTTTACTTTGGGTTATAAAGTAGACCCTGATTATATGGGACTAACCTTATCCTCCCTGAATTTTTTTTTTTCTGTAGACAATGGGATAAAAGATTTTTAGCTGTAATTTCTAGGATTTTTTTTTTTTAGTATATTGCCATTTGTTTAAGTAAAAGAAGCCAAACAATCCTAGGCAGAAAACCAGATTACTCTAAAGATTGTGATTTACTGCATAGGCCTTCAGTGAGCCAAGGAGATACTCTGTTTCAAATGGTATAATTAGTAACTAATTAGGTAAATTAAACAAATAAACAATTTAGCACAAATATAAACTTTTGATGTTCAGAATATTGAACAGGAAAATGTAAGGGTGAGATTCTGCTGCCATCAATGGCAATACAGAATGCACTATTTTTGGTGTTTCTCGTGGAAAAATTATGAAAGCATAAATTCCAATTTCTTCTTCAGGGGAAAAAATGTGCCTAATAAAAATCAAAGTAAGCTGTCTGTGGCTGATGCTGAATGCGGCGCTGCGTAGTTGCTATGCTGAGTGAATGCTCTGCATGTTGCCTTTCGTAAGATGTATAACCTGTGGGGACTTCGTTTTTTTTTTTCTCCTTACCATGGAGAAGAAGAAAGCCTCTTGTAGCTGTTCTTTATGACCACAGCCTCTTGACTTGAATTCAAGCCATAGGATGCTGTATTTTTCCATCTTTAACTTCTATATGGCAAAGTAGGGTAATTAAGTCTTCTTCCCCCCTCCCTATTTTCTGCTATTAACTTCCAGACCTAATCCCAGTTTGGGCTGCAGGGGATGCCCAGAAGGACACTCGGGTTTACTGCTCAGGAGGAAACGTGGCAGAGCTTGGTGATCTCCTTTGTCCTGCCAGAGAATCCCATGGAGTTTTCACTTCCGATAGAAAATGTTGATGGTTTCTCTTGGAAAAAATATTTGAGTGTGAGGAGGAAGGCAAGAACAGGCATTGCTTTGAATAGTTAAACCCTCATGACTTCTTGTTTTGCTTGGGAGATTAAAAACTGTTTACAGTTCCTTGCAAATTAAGAACAGCTGCTTCTAAGCATAGGGGCCTGTCCTGGTCTTAACCCCCCCACAAGTTATTTAAATGGCAACAATGAATTTTCACATCTTGAGATGACTATTGTTTTTATATGCTGTGTTTCTGTTATACTGCATACTCTTTACTTGCTTCCTTTGAGATGTGACCTTGCAAAGCATTTATACAGAGGAACACAAGTGTGTCATTTATTACTAAAGCTTTTTAGGGTTAAGACTTGGGCCTTTGGGATATCTGTGCTTTTGTGTACTAAAAAGGCAAAAGTGACAGCTTTAGTTTTGCCTGAAGAATCCGCAAAATAAAACCGGTTCTTTCATTGGGCTCCAAGGTATTCTTGCAAGAGTGCATCATTCTTTTGTGAACAGCTAAGCTCTCATATTTTTTCCTCTCTGAAATCATTGCCACATTTCTTTTATAACTTGTTTTTTACTCATTCTGGTTCTGGGAGGAAGGAGGGGAATCTCTCTGGTGGTGCTGCGTGTGTGTGGTCTGGAGCATGTCGCCGTGCATCTTGGCCCTTTGTGGAGAACAAAAGGTCTGCGAGTAAATGTTGTTGATGGTAGTATTGCAACACGGATCTGGTGCGGCCGTTCATCTGCAAAATGAGATTCTTCCTGTGACCCGCTGGCAATTGCATTCCAACAGAAGACCAGATGACATGGTCAGTTTTATAAACCAGGAGGTCTTGCATAGGTGTATCTCGAGTGTTGGCAGATGGGTTCTTTAAGCCTCTGCTCTCTGCTTTTTATCTTTTGCACTGGAATGAAATTTAACCTCAGCTGAAGACAGGGCAGGAGAGGGCTTATTGTGTGTTATGTATATCACAGTACAGACAAGAGCCAAAATTACTGTCACCTGGGCTCCGAGAAAATCTTTATTATTGCACAGATGTGATGGTGGCTTTTACCTTTATTCCCTTAGGCTGCTCTATCATCCTCTACAGAGTTGCCCCTCAATGACTAATGTATTGTTCAATCCTGCTATATCTGCATACCTCCTATACTGATGTGACAAAAATGTCTTTTGTGATTCCAAAGCCACCAAGGGAGAAAAGCACAGTGATTGTTAAAAGGTTAAATTATTGAGTAGCTTGTAGGGTAGGTACTGAGATGAAAAAAATCATCAGTAATATATTACTTTTCCAGTGGGGAAAAAAATCCAGGTATTGGCATGCTCTGGTAGGAGTATATTTTGTCTACAGCAGCACACTCACCTGCTGCTTCTTGGTGTAGTGGTTTGGGGTGGGGGTTAGGTGGAATGCTCAGCCAAACTACACCATCTCGGCATAGTGAATGGTGCCCAGTCTGGCTTATGGTGACTTAACCAATGTTCGTGGTCTAACTGCATGTCTCATGCTGATATTTTATGGAGAGAAAAACTCTGGCCTTTGACATCCAGACCTGAAGTGGGAGACTGGATTATGCTATCCTTACAAAGACAAGGATAATTCTGTGGGAGGGGATTACTCCGTATATCCCATCTTCCTAGTACTCCCTGAAAGAGCATTTTGTGCAGCCTGCCACGGGAAACAGCGTGGCAGAGCCAGAGCTCCTCTCTGGAGGTCAGCCTCTGCCTCCAAGCAGGAATACCTGGGTCCTGCTTCTGGCAGATGTGGCTCTGATGTGTTTCTAAAGAATTCCAGTAGTCTCCCTTTCCCTGACCATCGAGTCCAGTCCAGAGTATCCTTATCAGTAGAAAACTTGTCCTAATGACTGACATCAGTTTATTATGTTGCTGCTCAAACCCATTTATTCCTTGTTGTCACCCACTAGGGACGTGCAAAATGTGCTGTCCTCCTCCTCCTTTGTCAGCTGCTGTCTGTGTTTAAAAACACACGTGTGCCCCTCCAAACTGTCACATGCACACACAGAAAATAGCAGAAGCCACGTTTTTTTCATCCACTGAAGGTGTGTAACCATGTGAACAAGAGTCCTCACTGCACTGCTGAGCAGTATCTAGCTGGCATCCCCTTCTGTTCAAAGTGTTCACGGGGGCTTTTGTTCCTAAGCATATACACTGATGTTTGCACTCACTAATGGTAGGAGGACTGAGGTCTTAAGGAATAAGAAACTAGCAAAAAAGAAACCCTCTGAACCTCCTTCATCTCCGCCTCTCTCCACCTCACTTAGGCCACGCAGATCTAAAAACTACTTTCAGATCTGTAAGGATGCACCTTAATGGATTGGGAAGAATAATTCTAATTTTTACGGAGTATTTCTTTTAATTTATAATTTTCAAAGTTCTGCAGAAACACTGATTAATTAAACAGAACTGTATTTACTGTGTAAAAGATACTGCAGTGTTATGCTAGCTTCACAAAACAGGAAAAGAGACTGGACAGGTTCAACGCAGAATTGGAGATGATTAAAACTAGGCATCTTAACAAGTGGTCCAGTTTTCAGAAGGTCTAAGCCCTTCTTAGTGGTACAAGTTTTACAAGTATCTACTTATGGCCACTAATAAAACTGAAATGGCCAACCATTGAAAAGGAAATGGAATGCTTAAATACTTTTTTTCTCATCTTCCACAATTAATCTTTGTTTGCTATAATTGTTTTACTACTTTCCAAACACATTTTCAGAAGATACTGTAAGAAGAGGTGCAGTGAGGCTATTTTCTGCAAACTTAGTGGCTTCATTATCTTCTTTGATGCTTCTTACTTTGTTTAAATACAGGCATGCAGGAAAAACATAGTCTGTATTAACCACTGGAATGAACATAAGTCTTAGGTGGTTGACCCCAATCTATCTTTGATGACAACTGAACAAAGAAATACAAACTCACTTCCATATGTTGCTCACTATTTGCACTCAACCAGATATCTAAACATTCTCAGAGTCTGGTCATTCAGCATTGCAGGGAGACTTCAGAGAGCTTTTGGGGGAACAAGGGATGCAGGATGTGACCCCGAACGTGAAGTCTGCCAGACTAAAATTAGATGCATTAAGGAATTTGTATGGACACTTGCGACTAACTCGGTTTCCTCTCAGATTGCAGTGGCATTCAACAAAATTAGTCTCTATGTCTTAGAGCAGCTGGGGGGAAAAAACTTTAAATCTTTCAAAATCTTAATTATGTCTTTGTTTTTGATCTAAACACTGTCTGCCTGCAAAAAACTTAGTTTCCCTATAATCAGTGGTTTTTAATCAGTCTTCTTACCCTTAAAGTTTTAAGACAATAAAATACTCTGTACAAAGTTAGAAGTTAAAACTTTGACAAAGTCCTGCTGTGTGAGGACACACAGTTACATTTTAAATTAAATTCTTAATAAAAGTCGGTAATTTTCTTTGGAGTTTTGATATAGGAACTACAGTTCTGACTTCAGATTTGTTTAGTTCAGCATTTTAACTTCTTATTCTTGGAGAGACTTTTCACTTTCATTGACTTTACCATTGGGGATTAAGAAATCAAACCCAAAAGGTAGTGTTTCTGCTGGAAAAACCATACTTTGAGACCCATCCCCAAGATGTGTAAGTGAAAATGTGTCTCCCTTTTTTAATGGAGATTTTTGGTCATGGTAGGGTGGGGTTTTTATTTGGAATTCAGAAAAATTTAGAAATTATTAATAGCCTGTATGAGATGGAAAACTCATTCTTCACATAGCCTGATTGGTTATTCATATCCTGTTAGCATGTGCAAAAAACCTAAACATTTTGTTATTTGACAACGTCCAAGCAGAAGAAATAACTTTTCTCAAATGGAAATTTGGATATGTCCTAGAATTTGCAGTGTAAGAATATAGGGAATATAGTAACTAAAGAAATGTTGGCATTGCTGCTCTTATAGTGGTGACTAAATGCCCCAGGCTACAGTTACACAGTCGGATCCATCCTGAGATTTTTGCAGGACTGGGATTGTGGGAGGATGGAGGGCTTGTTTGTATGACTTTGAAGCATATCCCCATTTGACTTCCTCATTTCTCTGCAGAACTTGTTTTCTAACATATTAGCTGCACTGAAATTTATTAATTATTCCAGCTGCACTGGAATTTATTAAAGCTGAAGCAGCTGAAAGACATGGACTGCTTTCTCCTCAGCATGTCCATCTTAAGAAGGACATGGAGCTACTGGAGCTAGTCCAGAGGAGGCCATGAGGATGATGCGAGGGCTGGAGCAGTTCTGCTGTGAGGACAGGCTGAGGGAGTTGGGGCTGTTCAGCCTGGAGAAGAGAAGGCTCCGGGGAGACCTTCTAGTGGCCTCCCAGTACCTGAAGGGGCTCCAGGAAGGCTGGGGAGGGACTTTGGCCAAGGGCAGGGAGTGAGAGAACAAGGGGTGATGGCTTGAAAGTGGCAGAGGGGAGATGGAGATGAGATGTGAGGAAGAAATTGTTTGGTGTGAGGGTGGTGAGACCCTGGCCCAGGTTGCCCAGAGAAGCTGTGGCTGCTCCTCCCTGGAAGTGTTCTCAGCCAGGTGGGATTGAGGCTTTGAGCATCCTGGTCTAGTGGAAGGTGTCCCTGCTGATGGCAGGGGGGTTGGGACTGGATGAGCTTTAAGGTCCCTTCCAACCCAGACTATTCTGTGATTCCATGATCTTTAACCTAGCCTGCTATAGTCTTTCTTGGTGCTTTTATGTCAACTGACTTTGAGTTTTTGTGTCCGCAATGAAAGTTTTTTGACCTTGCGTTTGGCAGGCAAGAAATCTGGGAGAATTCAGGAGCACGTGGATTATAAGAATGGACAATACAATCACACTGGTTTGCATGAGTCAAAGGGACTTTGATGTAAAATTACAAAGATGGGAAAAGACAAAGGTGAAATTGGAGGGGGCAGAAATTTTATCCCTGGAACCAGCACACTGGCATTCGCATAAAAACCAGTTAGCTTGCACAAGTAGAGTGTTCTGGGGCTCGAGGCTCCAGAACCAGCTGGTTGAGGTGATGAGTTGCACCCTTTGGTCAGGCTCTCTTTCCTCTATCTGTCTTTCTGGGGAAGTGAAAGACGGAGATAAAGGCTTGGTGTCAACCTGGGATTCACCTGAAGATGGCAAAGTGTGGAGAGGGCAAGGCCCCTCCTGGCCTCTGGTTGTCACTCTTGACAGGGTATTGGTGGCAAGAAAGAGGACCACAGGCAAACTTGCTGCCCTACTCTGGGGTGACAGAAAGCAGAGGGACAGTGACTTTCACAGATCAAAGTTGCAGCCATCACAGTTAATCAGACCCCATTGTTTGTGGCTTTTCTGCTGTCCACTTCAAGGAACCTGCCTACTCGAGGAGCTGTCCTCCTCAAGGAGCTTTGCCAAAGGCACACACAAATACACGCACAAATTAAATTACCAGGATTGCTCACACTGAAACCTACTTCAAGAGCAGCGTTACTCATGTGTGTAAGCGCTTGCAGCTCAGGGGCAGTGGTATAATGCAGATACTTTGTCTATTAAAAGCTACTTTTGTTTTACCTTGAAATCTTGCTTTTCTCTCCTTCCTCCTCTTCCTATTCTCATATATTTGTAAGGCCTAATTAGCAGCGCTATTCTGGACCCACATACCTTATCACCTCTTTGACAACCCATGGGAGACCCTAAAAGCTTTGAGTAGAACCAAATATTTTTTCTTTAAAAGTAACAGGATGAACATATCAAACACAGCTTTTCTTTTTTCCTTTGGTGTAAGCAATAAAATGTCTTTGGAAAGGGTGGGTTTGATCAAATGCTTAAGAGAAAGGGTAGTTTGGATGTTACGTTTAGGAGAGGGGAACAGCCTTGCAAGGGGAAATTTTATGGGATACTTGGAGGGAGCAGCTTGTATAAACTGTCCCCAGTTCTGCAGAGCTGCTCTTTGCACGCCTTGGGTTTTGCTTTAGTTTAGTGTGGGGGCTTTTGTCTTGTCTTTTCTGAAGGCAGCCTGCAGAGCTGAGTTTGGCTGTGAGTTACAGCAGCCTGGCAGAGAGCAAGCCCAAGTCACCTGCCTGCTCCTGGAATGCCAAAAGTACCCGGCGGTTGGGGCAGTGGGGCTGGGGAATGGTTCAAAAGCTCAGACACGGGCAAATGAAAACACTCCCGCAGCTGAGGCCCATTTCCTGGTATTTCAGGGCTGTTTTTTAGCAAGTGGGGGGTGGGAGGGGGAAGGGTCTGGAAAATATTAAATTGGCCCCAGAGGGCATTTAAAAAAAAACATCTTGAATTTTGCAGACATTAACAGGCTGTTGCATGGCTCTGTTTTTCTTGGAAATCCAGCACAGTTATGTAACGTGTTTGGGCTTTTTGAGCTTTCCTTTCTTTTCAAGGTACCACTGGAGCTTTTGGCTAATGTTTTCACCGTTATAACACAGTTTTAAGCATGTGTTCTTACTTTTCACGAATAGCTAAGCTGATTTAAGAACAAGCAGAAAAGCTGAACAATTCTCATTCAGATCTGTGTTTCTGCAGAGGTTTGCCCTTCTCTTTCTGCTGTGTGAGTCCCACTGTAGAGCGGCTTTTGACAAAAGACGAGACTCTTAACTGATTTACTTTCAGGGTGAGGCTTTATTTGGGGTGGGAGAGTTAAGGACATAACTATATGGGGAGCAGTTTGAATGGTTTTGCATAACCCCCTTTTCTTTCTAATCTTTCCAGACACATATGCTGGGATTATGAAACACATGTCTTTTCATTCTGTTTCCCAGACACAGTGAAGTTAAGTCTGCCACATCTGTCTGTCCTTTCTCGACCTCCCACATTTTTGGCTTGGGGTGAAAGCAGTGTTTCCCCCCTAATCAGGTGGCAGAGCTGGAAAGGGGGTTGTTCACGCAGCTGAAGAGCAGAGCACAATATATGACATCTACTCTGAAGCCTTTTAACACTGTCCCCTTTAGGGGAAAAATTATTTTGGTGAGGTTTACTTTTGGGGTATCCAAAGGGGAGGTTAATGGAGGTAACGGAGAGAATGGCCAGAGTGTTTCTTTTTGACATGTGAAGTTTGTCCAGTTCTTTCTCCAAAACAATCCCCAGGAATCAGTTTACTTGCCTACACTGGTTTCAGGTTGTGACCCAGGGTAGTTACATGTCTTGGGTAAGTGGGTCATGGAAATTCGGTTCTTAGTTCTTGATGGGAATTACCTTCACACCATTTTTTTTTTCCTAAACAAGGCTCAGAACAGTTTTTAAAAGTCTCTCAATAATGATGTTACTTATTAGAGGAACAGAGGAATTAGAGGAATTTTGATAATGTAAAAAGGCTCTGTTTGTCTTGGAGAACTTTGTCTCTAGCTCTAGCATCCAGTTCACCCATACAAGGGCTCTGATGGGAGCCATCCACGAGCGCTGAGGGAGCTGGCAGATGTCATTGCAAAGCCATTCTCAACCAGCTTAGCTCAGTCCTGGAGTTATTCAGAAGCCATTTGGTGCTAGGTGGCCCTGACTGATCGAGGAGGTTGAACCAGATGACCTCCAGAGGCTCTTTCCAATCTCAACCACTCTGTGGTTCTGTGATAAGTTAGTATTTAATGATTATTATACTGAGTCTGTAACTCACTCTGGAGATACGAAATTTGATAAACCTAATTTTCCCTCAAGTCTGCATGCTCGCATTCCCTCTCTGGAAAAAAACAGTGTTTTGGAAAAATGATGAACAGCAGTGCTGCTCTTAGCCAGTTATCAGCCCCAGGGCTCGGGAATGACATCAGTGCATCACTCTTTCATTCCACTGGTGTCAGAGGGTCTAGGCTCTGCTCTGCACAGCTCAGGTACTATTTCACCCTCTCCAGAACAGACTACTTCTTTTCTTCAGTCTTTAGAACTGGATGCTAGCTTCAAACTCCTTACCAAAACGCAGGACTGTTTGTGCAGACTTTGAAAAATGTGAACTGTTATAGAAGAGCACATTCCTTCTTATTTTTGCTTGGCTCTAAGATGGTGCCATTCAAAGCACTGTGCGTTAAATGCAATCTGTTATTGCTCTCGCAAAACGCTGTTGATTGAGCTCTGTTCAAAACTGGCGTAGATTGATCTATCCCATTTGATACTTATTTTTGTCAGACCAAGCAGAATGTGTTGGCTGCCACTTTTCTTCTAAAAACATGATTTTTTGTTATGTCCAGATAATCTGAATAATAAGAAACAGCCTGTTAAGACATACTGCTGAGGCTAATGGGAGTCTTTTGGCAGCCATACACTGGAATAACAAAACTGCTCAGTACAGAGGGAAGCTAAGTATTTGAAGAACAGAAGGCTGATAATTGCACAACCCTGACAATATGTCCAAAATTTAGGAGCTGCTTTTGTTCCCACTGCAACAATGCTAAAAATTCCCCGAGCTTTTGAAAGAATTTAAAATAACTTCTGAGTAATCCTTTTTTTTTTTCTTCTGTAGATGTTCCAACACAGAAGCAGGGTCATAAAATGAATATTTTTGTGCTGCTCAGTAAAAATAATGGCACCACAAGGAAAATGTTCCTCTTGCCTGACTAATCCCTCTCCCACCAAATAACTGGCTATAATTTCATTAATGGCTCCAGACTGGTGCATTTCCTGGAGAATTAATGGCAGGCTTGATGCTAATACACCTAGCTTTGCTGTGGGCAGTGGTCGTTATTCTCTAGGAAGTGATCTATGTCTTGACCACAGTTAGCTAATTTGCAATCACTACATATCTGTGCAATCTTTGTTACCTCTTTCCCCATACTCTTTGGTCCTCCCCAGCCTCCCTTTGGTTTTGCTCATGATAAGGCTGAAACCCATCTTTTCCAAGTCCTAACAATGGTGCAGGGTGTAAGGGCTGAAACTTTCTTCTGTTCCTATTTACTTAAATAATGATGGGTCATTAATGCTTGTCAGCCTCTCCTATAAATAAAACTACATTTACTACTGTCTTTAAAAAGGGACCGTTTTCATTGCAAGTACTGCACTGGATCAGGTTTGTGGTAATGAGTTGCTTGAACTACCAGTTATTGGAAATTGAGAGCGTTTGACATCTTAAAGACAGGGTCAACACCTTGTGGAACCCACGGACAAAATTTCCTTCTAATTATGAACAAATAGCCTGGTCTGGTGGAAGGTGTCCCTGATGATGGCAGGGGGGTTGGGACTAGTTGATCCTTAAGGTCCCTTCTAACCCAAACCAGTCTGTGATTCAATGATCTCTTCTGTTCCTTGAGGAAAAACAAAACTGACCGACCCACTTCCTCCAAATCTCTTTCAGGATGCCTCTGCTAGAACACTGAAATTGAAATGTTTGGCAATAGGTAACAAACAAGCTCTGCTGTTCAGTTACAGGCATCTTTTTCCAGCATGCCAGTCAAGCGAATGTGTCTTGAACTAGGCAGGACATGTCAGAGGCAGGGAAGCACCAGTTTATTCCGTGTCCTTTTTTGCAGAGGAGGAAATCCAAAGGGAAGGCAGCTGAGAGTTTTGCCCACCATCCCTTAACGACAGCAGCCAGAGTTACACGGTGTGGGGCCCTTATGTCCTGGTGGGACCCGCAGAGCTCAGCGCTGTGGGTAGAGCAGCTCTGTCTTTCCTGCAGTTGGAGATCTAAGGACTAAAACATGCAAAATTAGAGTATATTTCTGCAAAGTTAAATTGTGTGGGATGGCAAATGTCTTTGGCAAGGAGGGAGCCAGAGCCCCTGCCTCCATCCCACCGTTATCCTTCCTGCCCCAAAGCCTGGAGAGTGAGTTCTGATACAAAATGGAGGGAATTAATGGATGTGGGCAGATCGAAGCAGGAAATTCCTGGAGGTTCTCTCCTTCTGAAACTGTTTTCAAAGTAATTCCTGGTGTCAACTTTAAACACCCTCTTTTTTTTTGGGTCTTTCAAGTTACTTGGTCACTATCTGCTCGCTTTACCGAATCACACGGCATTGCCGAGATTGGCAAAGCACCGTAAGCTCATCGAGCCCCGTCGT
>NW_010313515.1:0-840 GCF_000700745.2 Antrostomus carolinensis
GGACACACACCTCGCCGCGGGGGTGGCGGAGGTATCGCTGCACGGCTATGCAATCGATGGGAGAAGAAGGGGAAAAGAGCCTTCCTCCCCCGCCGCACGCACAGCCATCCCCGGGACACACGCCGCGGGCGCCGGCTTCCCTGCGGCTGAGGAGGGCTCCCCGCTGGGCAGGCAAACTCTGGCGAGCACTGAAGTGTTGCCGTGAGGTCCTTCCCTTCCCTGACAAGCCAAATCTCAAAGTACTTCAGCGTACTTGTCTGTAAGACATCAGTGAATAAACAGCTTCACCCCCTGTCAGTTTGCTCGCAACTGCTCTAAGTCCTCTCAGGAAGGGCAGACCAGACCAGAACTGCAGCACCGCTTGGGTGTTTGACGTGATGGAAGCACAGGACAGGACCGAGAAGGTAATAAAACAATTGCTTGCTTGAGGACCACTGATCTTCACAGCGCTTCAAGTACTGCCACGCCGCAAACGCTGCCTGCCTGAGCTGGGGAGCCCTCTCCCGCCTTCCTCAGCCTCTCCCAGATCTACAGGAGGCAGCTGGTGTGGGAAGGACAGGAGCCGTCTTCCAATTAAGGGGGAAAGAAAGTTCTGTTTCAACAGACTATTTTTAAAGGATCCTTAAAGCAAATATATTTATGCTAAAAGGGGACAGCGCTTTGCAGGAACTGTCCTTAAAGCCTGAGCGGCACGTCCCGCTGCGAGCAGGGCATGCAGGCCTAGGGCCGCTGTAGAGGAAGGGGCTCCCATTAATCTCGCAGTCATCCGCCCTGCAATTAAGACGAATGTTGCAGCGCGTACAGGCTGAGCGACCTTGGGCAGAGCAGCCCAACGGGGAA
>NW_010313516.1:0-1640 GCF_000700745.2 Antrostomus carolinensis
CCCTCCAGCATGTCAACTGCACCACACAGCTAATGTACACTGAGAATGAGTCCTCCAAACACTTGGGCTGAGCCAAAGGTTGTCTCCTTTGTGCTGGGCAGGGCGCTTCCATGAAGCAGCCAGAAAATGCCTGACGGATGCATCTGATTTTAAAAGTACAGCTGAACCACAGGGATTAAATGACCTTTGATGAATTGTCATCGTTCTCCTTTCAGCCCCGTTGGAAGGCATCTACCTGCGAAGGGCAGGCATCTCCAGAGTGCAGCTTTCCAAACTGTCTGTACCATGAATTAAGTTGCATTAGCGCGGGTAATTATAGACAATATCGACGCAGGCGAGTTCCTCCTGCCCTGGGCTCTGCTCACCCAACTGGGAGAGGATCAGCCAGCGGGTCAAAGCCCATCCCACTCTAACAGCTCCTATTTAGAGCTGTAAATTGGGGCTGTGGGTGGCTCATGCCCTCTCAGAAGCTCCAAAGCAGGACGGAGGTGTGAGGAGAAGACACATTTCAATCCTTCATATGGATGGAATGAGGAAGAAGCTGGTGGCAAAGAGGAACTAAGTTGGAAATGGCTTTGCCAACCTCTCCAGCAGCTGTTATTGCCCTGCAAGCTTCAGGGCCCTCACCCCACGCATGACAAAAGGAACGAGGTTCAGCTTTAAATGGAAAAACACTCCAGCAGAGCCTCTGTGCTCTAAATTAAGCCACGACTGAGCCAAGAGGGGTATTGGGTTTCTCCCCTCATCCTCTCCCCTCCGAGCCCAGCTCCGAGCCGGCTGCTCCCACAGGACAGGGTGGCCTCGCTCAACAAATGCCACCTCAATCCCCACGCGTCTCCACTTACAGCTCAGAAGCCCATCTGCAGGCAGGGGGTGAAGTCCTGGGCTTTGGAGCAGCTCGGCTGTCAGCAGGGATAGAAATCTGTGGGGCACAGAATGGCAGTGAGGGGACAGGGGGGGTTGTCACATCACATCGTTGACCTAATTAGGGCATTTTCTCAGGAACGGGATGGGATTGTGAGGTGAAAGCAGTGGGCTTTGGTCTGACTCTGGGTTGTCTCCCTGCCTGGTGTTGAGAGCCTTCTTCAGAGTCCTTTCCAATGGCAGCAGGAGGTCCTGAGACCTTTGATGAGGTTGGTGTGTGCCATGGGGGAGAGGCAGAGCCATTCTGAAGGTGCTGAGAGAGGTCCTGGGGGTGAACTTGGATGGATCAATGGATGGTTGGATGGGTGGAGCACACATCCCCCTCTCCTGAGCTGACCTGCTAGCAGGGAGGTGCCTGCTGAGGTCCTGGTAGGGTTGGCATGGTCCCAGTGACATGCACAGAATCACAGAATCGCTGAGATTGGAAAAGCCCTTTAAGATCATCAAGTCCCATCATGAACCCAACACTGACAAGTCCCTGACTAACCCATGTCCCTCAGCACTGTGTCTACACGACTCTTCAATCCCTCCAGGGATGGGGACTCCACCACTGCCCTGGGCAACCCCTTCCAATGCCTCAGAACCCTTTCAGCAAAGAAATTCTTCCTCACATCCCATCTCAACTGCCCTGGCCACAACTGGAGCCCATTTCCTCTTGTCCTGTCCCTTGGGCCTTGGTTGAACAGACCCACCCCCACCTCTATCCACCCTCCTTT
>NW_010313516.1:1756-2121 GCF_000700745.2 Antrostomus carolinensis
TGCCCTTCTCTGGACACGCTCCAGCACCTCCATGTCCTTCTTGGAGTCCCGTCTTCCCCCGTTTTGGTTGCAGATGCTAAAAGCTGAGAAGAAGGTTTGTAGGGATGTTGCAGCCTTCAAGCCCCACATTGATTTAAGCACAGCCTGAGCCAGGGAGGAACTGCACCTTTTGGCTCTGTGCCTCAGTTTCCCCATCCCTATGTGATGATAACTGTCTCCTGTCTCACACAAGGTGACAGCAGCTACCTCCTCACTTGCAGAGCTCAAAGCAGGGGGTGGAAACACCCGTGGGACAGAGCTGATCCCTGTGTGGGGGCTCCCATAGCCCGGGGGCTTCTGTGACCACCCCCAGGCTGAGCTCCTTG
>NW_010313516.1:2302-2593 GCF_000700745.2 Antrostomus carolinensis
TGCCCCTCTCCCCCCCCCCAAAACTGGGATTGAAGGATGCTGGAGGGCAACTAACAGCCCCCAAAAAACCTTCTGTCGCTTTTGTCACCCCCACTTTCTCGCCCCCCAACCCCGTCGCAGTGCTGGACGCTGGATCCCCGCACCCCCCCGTGCTCAAGGTTTGAAGGATGCTGGAGGGCAACTAACAGCCCCCAAAAAACCTTCTGTCGCTTTTGTCACCCCCACTTTCTCGCCCCCCAACCCCGTCGCAGTGCTGGACGCTGGATCCCCGCACCCCCCCGTGCTCAAGGT
>NW_010313518.1:0-13116 GCF_000700745.2 Antrostomus carolinensis
CTACTTCTTTGACAGCAGAAATCAAGGATATTTTTCCCTTCCTGGCCACTAGCTGTGTTCTGTGAGTATGAACCAGAGCTCTATAGGAATTGGACCCACTAAGAGCCATGCAAACAACGGTGCAATGGCATTTACTAGTCTGAAAGTTCAGTAAATGAAATAGTGTGAGTACAAAGTTTCTTGCATGTCCTTCAGCAGAAAATTAAGGTAAGGCTCAAAACATCTATTTCCAGAGTTTCTGTAGGTTAAAATGCTATTGCATCAGGTGCACAAATGAACCAGACTGCTGCAGCCCACGGCCCAGCCAGTTGGCTGTACAGCTCTGGGTCTCCTATCTCTTGAAGATTTTACCTTTCCATACAGTCCCAGTTAGTGAATCATATTGTTTTGCATACTGATATTGCTCTCTTCAGATTACAATGAAACAAAGTCAGCCTTTCCTCAAATTAATATCCTTGTTCAGAGGCATTCAGCTGCCTTTTGTCCTAATCCAAGATGCACAAATAAACATTTGCAGAACTGAAGCATATTTGGAACTTAGATTAAAAATATGAATTACTTATGATTTAAGTATTATTTTGTTCTGTGTTCCTCTGAAGATGAAGACAAAACATCTGCATAAACATGCATGCAAAAGTAAGCTTTTTGGCCCACATATACAAAATTCATCTGCAGGTATGATTGTAGTTACTTCCCTGGCCAAAAAATCTCCAAACCACACTAATATAAAACAACAAGTGTAAGACAATGACCAAGTCCTTTAGAAATGTTCCAAATTCTTCATGGTTAAATAGTAAATGATAAATATCTCCTTGTAGCTGCAATATGTGTTACAGCTTTAAATTATTAAATGTGCAGCAGCAGTGATCAAAAGCCTCCTCCATTAATAACGTCTAATGGACTACTCTTGTACAGGTTTAGGAACAGGGGGCTACTGTGCATCTGGGCACATAGGCAGCAGCATGTACTTGGTGGGTCTGCTGCATCCCTGATGTGCACAGAAATATACAGGACCTAACTGCACTCTTCCATCTTACATCATGCAGTTGCACCACCCACCCTTCATCTGGATCACAGCTCCATTGCTCGTGACCACTGCTATCTGTGCTCAACTAAGAATCTAGCCTGCAGAGAGATGGCCAATACATGATACAAAATGTCTGGGGCATGTACAAAATATCCCAAAACTTGGGCTTCCTATCATATCTTCTCCTCAAAACTCTTTCTTAACATCAAGATTTAGTGAACCTCTCCAAATATAGGACACTACTGCCTGTTTGGAGTTAGAGACCACCAGCCTTCAAGCTGATCTAGTGCTCTGTCAGTGGCCAGTCCACCTAAAAAATACAGCCTTCCTGACTTCATAGTGCAGGAAAGCAACAAGAAATACTATACTCAATGAGGTACTGAGTGATCAGTTACTCAAAAATCCTGATAAAGGATGGATGCCTTCCTGTGTGATCTCATTTAGGTGTTCCTGCTCTGGCAGGTGGATTGGACTAGATGATCTTTCGAGGTCCCTTCCAATCCTTAACATTCTGTGATCCTGTGACACTTCCTGTGCTTGTTGTAAACACATAGAAAATCTGGCCTGACTCCCCTGAAATAGAAGTATTTTTAGTTGGAGCTCCTGAGCTGCAGTGTATTTGACTGCAGTTGGTACTGGTATGGGGAAATCTGGAAATGCCTTGACTTCAAAATTAAATTTGGAGAAACTTTATGAGGGTTAAGTGTAGCTGAAAATAGACAGAAATAAAAGTGAGATACTGTTTATTTTACAGGAACCAAAATATCAGGAGTTAAGAGAATGGGGAAGGCACACTCAAGTAAATGTTAATTCCTTCTGCTCAGACAAACTTTACTCACAGGCAGTACGGAACTAAGAAGAAATACAAAAAGCTTAGGGGCAGAAAGCATTCTGGTATTGTCCCTGCTACTAGTGGGGAAATTGAATTCCTTAAGGGTTGTTTGATGTTTTCTGAAAGTTTCTTCAGATTTTTTAGACTTTTTAAAATCTGAGTATGCTGAGGCCCCCCCAGCAGTATTTGATGATGTACAGATGTTGAAACAAAAAACTTGTAGCATTGGACTCTCTGTAAATTAAAGCGTAGAGGTTGGATTAAGGAGGACTTAAAATGACCGTTAAAATGTCCTCATTATATTCACCTGTTTCAGTCTCTGTTCATGTTCTCTGTGCTTTTTGCTCTGTGATGCTAACAATATAGTCAAAAGACCAGGTTATTGCTGATTTGTGGCTGTTGCAGAGATCAGTGAATTATATAATGTTGAGTGTCGCAGTTCTTTGGTGAGGATTTTTTTTTGCTAGGACTAGAGTGGGAAGTGGTCACAGTTTTTGTTACTGAGATGACCTGGATAAGATGGTTCCTGTAAAAAATTGCTGAAGATACATACCTTATCCCTGTGACAACAAGAAAGCATATCTGCTGTCAGGTTCACTTGCTTTTTTGGGCACTCAGAGAGAGCTTCCCGCAATTGCCGAGACGCGTGGGTGAAGACAGTTTCATTTTGGCTAAGTTGCCATAGGGATTCTGCAGCTGGAGCTGTAGGAGAGCAGGTTGTCACTTGCCATTAGCTTCGTTTTGATCCTGGGGGCCAGTTTGTATCTCAGATACTGCCTGGTTAACTCCTCTGCTGCTGAAGTGGGCAAGGATGGCTGCTGAAGTGCTGGAATACCTGCACTCACTCAGTTCCTGCCTCTGCTGGAGCTCACCTGGTCATCTGTGCCTCACTGAAGACTCAAAGTAAGAAATGATAAAGCTGTGGTAAGGATTAGTCAGCCAGTGTACTTGGAGTTAGGAACCCGTTGCAGCCAGGCTACGGTGTCCCACTGCCAAGACCCACTCTGATTGCTCTAAGGCCACGCAGTGCACCAGAATAGCCTGCTCTCAGCAAAGAGACAAAGGGGTGATTGAAGTGCTGCACTTGGTGCCCACAAGTTGTAAGGGATGCTAGTACCTCTTTATATTATTTTAATAACTGCTCATTCTTAAGGTAGACTTGAAAAATTTTGCTGCCTGTTATGCTCCAAGGTAAGTTTCCCCCTCCCATGCCTGGTGAGAAGTATGCCCACATAGTCTAGGAGATGGGCACACAAGCTGCTGAAAGAAACATGGCAGGTAATTAAATGGGCTTGCCTTTTACCTTATTAATTTCAGTTCATTTTAATTATGTCTGACACTCAGTGTTATGTGTGTTTCTCCAGAGACTGGAATGGATGTGCTGGACATACCATGGACAATAAAAAATTGGAACTAAAGAAGTGCCTGTGTGGCAGACAAATCCCAAAGACAATGGACATAACTGCAAGTATTTTGTCATCAAACTAATGCTTTGTTAATTACAGTGCTTGGACTGTGCCCAGTCCAAGTCTATGTGGATAGATAAGTAAACCCAGAGAACGGCGTGGGATTTTAGTGCATAGTGCAGTGTTCCGAATGATATAAACAACACAATTTTCAAAGATCCTTCTTATATTAATGCTAAACCGATCTCTTGTGAGATAGTTCCCTCTTCTTCTGAGCCATTGTAAAAGGAAGCAAAACAGGCAGAGAGGGCAGGAGCCCTGAGCACCCTCCAGCCTAAACACAGAAGATGGGGAATCCAATGCGGGTTGTTGGCTGAATGGAAGAAGAGGAGATGGCACTAACGCTAATCAATGTTTTTAGTCTCTTGCAGAGTACATACTGCAAAAAGCAAAGAGGATAGTTACTTCTTTTTGAATACAGTTTTAACTCTTAATGGAAAGAGTAACACAAGCTCTGGCGAATTCAATGATTCAGACAGACAGTGTGAAGCAGCCCCTGTCTGCCTACCTGCCCCAGGACAGGCTTTCCCCCCGACTTGCATTTCAATTCTAATGAAGACCTGCATTGGTAAGGAAGATCGGCTGGAATCCAAATTCAAGGTTCCTATTTTTGCCATCAGTAAGGAGCTGTATGAGCTTCTTTCAGAGCCCTTACCTTCGCAGGAATGGCTGATACTAGTTACAGCCTAGGTGATACGGTAGAAGCGTGAACATTAGTCTTTCTTATACTGCACATACTTCATGCTGGCTTCGTTCACACAAAGTTTAGCAACTGATACAGTACATTAAAAAATCAGATGGTTTTCCCTGAGGCTATCACATGCAGTAATTAAATCAAACATGCATGACATTTACACAGGGGGTTTGACAATGCATTTGAAACCACTGCACTTCAAACACGGGATGAGGCACATCAGTTCAGGCTGATCATTTTTTTCCAGTAGAGGCTTGTTCCAGTTCAGGTTGCTCAATTCTGCAAAGATTTAAGCATCCTGGTGGCATTTAAGCATATGCTTTACATTAAGTATGTGAATAGATCTAGTTTGTTTCAGCATAATACCCATTAGTTAAAATGAAGCATATGCTTGCTTGGTTGCTAGTCTGCAGCCACCTTTGCTAGGATGAAGCCCTAGGACAAGGAGAAAAGAAAAAGAAAGAGGTTTTATGCCTCCTGAACAGGCTGAGCAGCATTCAAAGCAGAGATAGACTGCCAGCTTCTGCACTTAGCTAGAGCTCTGGTCAGCAGAATGGGGCCACTGAAAGGACACGTAGCCACAGGTTGAAGAAAGAGGATGCAGAGCATCCCAGAGCCTGGAGCAATCCCCGCTGAATCTGGTTTCTTCCATCCAGTCAGTGTGACTCACTTTGGATGAGCCAGCTGAGCTAAACACTTTGGAGCTGGGTGTGAGTAGGGCTTCGGTCATCACTAAACAGTGTGGTGTGTGGCCTCTGTCCTGTCTGGGTTTGTTAATGGAGATTACAGTGCCAGCTGGGCAATGCCCAATAGTTGCTAAGTGGGCTATCGAGAACCTGATTGCAATGTAAATGATTCAATAAAAACATCTGAGAGGTTCTCTCCTCTCCCTGCATAAATGCAACTCAAGTGAAATACTGCAGTTTTAAAAACTGACTTGCAAACATCTTTCTACTTCAATATGATGCTTTGGAGGTGAAACATAGCTTCAGGGTAACAATGGGAGCTCCCAAATGTATTTAGTACCAAAGCAATACATCTGAATTTTGTTTTAGAGATGCACTAGGAAGCAAAAGTGCTTTCCTGAATGAAAGCCTAGTTACGTGATAAAATTCATCTTTATTTAGGAGAACACTAACAAAGGCTGAGCAAAGCTCCCTCACTTTTTCTAATCTGGAGCTGTAGATACAGGTTCCTTGCATTAGCAGTTAGGCTCTGTGGAGTGACTAACCCACACAGCCTGGAAGTTGCAAAGGAAATAGTCCATGCTGGTTGCCAAAAGGCTTTTAAGCCTCTGAGGTAACAGAGTAAGGCACAAAGGTCAAACTGACACTGTTCACCAGAGGAGAATGGGAAAACAGGTCACCTACATGCTGAAGCTTTATTTTCCTGTTCTGTGACTAGTGTTTCCTGGTGGCTGTGTGTGATGTGTGCCTGTGGGCCCTGAAATGAAGCTTAGCTGGGGGTGCTGCACAGGGATGTTAGGATGCTCTTCACACCTGCTTTGAACAGCCCCGTTTTCATTCTCCACCAGCACATTTTTGGCAGCTTGTAGGCACTGCCAAGCCCTGCAAAGCACTGAAGTAGGGGTCAGTAGCAGGGGACTTAATGTTGCTCTAGCCATACAGATTCCCTCATTTCTGCTTGCTCCCTCATGGCTTCCCTGATGCTTGTGGAGCTTCAGAATAGAACTACTACTAAGAAATGGACTCTGCCTGCACCAGCTGTTGGCTACAATTTTACTCCTACTTCCTGATCTATACTAATGTATATTTTGGCTAGCAGCAGCAGGTACAAAGCAGAGCCTCTTTTTCTTTTTAACCTTCTCCTATCTTCTGGGAATATGCAGCTATTTATAATCCTGCCAGATGTTCCAAGGAGGCTTTCTTGCAGCATGTGTTCATTCTCCATCAATAACTTTGCATGCAAAAAGTGTGGGATCATCCCTGCACTCTGTATCAAGTTTTCTTATTTCTTGATTTATCTCTTACTGTTGAGGAGTCAAGAGTGTTCTTCTAAGCCAGTGCTGTTCACGCAGTGACTGTGAAGGACAGGAGAAGGCTCAGGCTCCCCAGTGCAGCAGCCCACAGAGCCAGGAGTCCAAGCTGCTTCATTTTGACCACTGCAGCACCAGTCCAGCTCCGCATGATGCTGAAACACAAGTAGGAACTTCCCTTTCCCCTAACAGCATTATGTTCTCAGGCAGGGAAGGCAAAGAGAAGCAGTTTCTGGACTTATCAGCTACTTTTAATACATTTGTTGCATTGCAGAAGATGAAGCCAGGCAGCAGTATGTGGCTGCAAGCATCTAATCTGTGCAGTCTTACAGAATCTGTTTATTTACAGTTTGTGTGCTCTTTGTATTTAACACAGACTTTTCAGTGCTGTGAGATAAATCTTTGTTTTAAAATCGGCTTTAGAAGAAAAAGGCCAGTAAGAAATTAACTCATTAGTGCATTAGGAGAGGCATACGCATCCCGTTGCTTCCCAGAAGGTCTCCGCAGTTACCCATCACTTGATGGAATGCCTCTCCATACAGTTTTGTAAGTCAAGTAATACACAAGGCAGCTCTTTTTAAAACATAAGAAGCAGAGAAGTGTCTCTACTGCAGGCAAAATGTGTCAGCCATGCCTTTTAACTATTTTTTAAATGCTGGGTTAAAGTCAGCAAGTCCACAAAAAATCAAATAATAATTCACATTTTGCATAAATGGTACAGTGATATGAGATTATTTGGTTCAGGGTGTCCAACACAAAAAATTTAAGGGACCTGGTGAGTATTAAGACATTTCTGAGAATTCAGTTCTTCTAGGATGTCACAGGAAAGTGCCACAAATTAATTTTAATCTTTTTTTTTTTTTTTTCCTTTTTATCCAGACCTCAGTGCTGATAATTTGGTGATATCAAAGCACACAGTAATTTAGCACAACTGAGTTTTTCTCTTCCCTCAATCAACATAATATAGCAACATCACTGACATACAAGACTAGTAAATTGCCACAGCATTCTTCAGAATTGTATTTTCATTTAAAAAAATATAAATCTTGTATAACAATATCAGGATTTAAGATCACTCCTGTGTAGACAGACCATGTTCATTAGTAGGATTAACACCATAATTGTAATGCCACAACACTATCCATGAAAGACAAAAAGATTTTGAAGGACCAGAAACAGAGAGAGGCAAGTAAAACCGAAAATAAATTGCATGATGTGTCGGGTTTGTGTGTGTGTGGAGGGGGCTGATTTGGTAGTGGGGGAAGGGCCTATAGTGATGGTCCCTGTGAGAAGCTTTGTGAAGCTCCCCTAGCTCCAAGGCAGACATGTCTCCAGCCCAGGCTGAGCCAGTTAGTGATAGGGAAACGCCTCTTTGGATCCATATTTATGAGGGGAAGAAAGAGTCTGGCAAGGAAGGGGAGAGCCATCAGGAGACCATTGTCTTGAGCAAAAAAAGAGCATCAACAACTTGAGGAAAGAGGAGGAGGGAGGAGACAGAGAACCTCAGACACCCAGATCAGCAAGGAGAAGTGTAGGGGGAGGTAAATTGGAGTCCCCTGCAGCCCATGAAGGTTCAACGGTGCAACAGGTAGATACCCACGTGTAGGCCATGGAGGACTCCACGTTGGAGCAGGAGCCTGTGCCTGAGGGCAGTTGTGACTACATTGAGAGCTTGTGACAAGCAAGAAGACCCCAGAGATGCTCTTATCAGAGTGGAGGGGAGGAGGTGCACTGGATCAGAGACCTGTCTGCAGCCCAGGCAGGTCTCCATGCCAGAGCCGGGAGCTGTGCCCAAAGAGGTCCCTGAGAAGCCTGCGCTGGAACACTTTGTCCCTGAACGCTTTTAGCCCATGGGAGGGACTCTGATGCCGAAAGAGTGGCAGAGATGAACTGACTGCAAGCCCTATTCCCTGTCCCCTGTGCTGCTGGTGGGGAAAAAGGTAGAGAAATTGGGAGCAAAGCAATTTGAGCCTGGGAAGAAGGGAGGGGTGGGGGGAAGGTGTTTTAAGATGTGGTTGTTATGTCTCACTATCCTACTCTGATTGATTGGTAACAAAATAAATTGATTTTTCTTCCCCAAGCCGAGTCTGCTTTGCCCGTGGTGACCATAATCGGTGTGAGCCCTCCTGTCCTCACTTCAACCCATGAGCCCTTTGTTGTGTTTCGAGATAATCTACCTATAACAAATACACACTTAACGGAAGTTATTTGTTGCTGATTTACACAACACCTAAAGGAAGTGGTTATGAAAATCCAAGGTTTCTTCCATATTTTGCTTTATTGCTGTTGTGAGAATCCAGTGCCTGAAATCAAAGATGCTGTATAAATAAGTATAATGAGATGCAGAAAAATGAATTTTGTGAATTCTAATACAACCAAAATCATGTAACTGACCATGTGATCAAGTTTCACTGGAGGCTAGAAAAAGCAATTGTATATGATTTGGTTATCATTAAATTTGTAAATCTATTCTTATCAATGCTACCATGTGCTAGTAGATGTTAGTCATATCAAACTGTCAACTTAATTCTCTAAATGTTTGAAGACAGCTCTCAAACTCTAAAAGAATTAATCAAAAATACAAAGTAATGTTTTATTAAGTTACGGCTTTTTAGTTTACTCCTTAGACAGGTGAGCTGGACTTATTAATAAACTGAATTAATACTTACTGTGATGTAAATTTGATAAAATAAAGCAGTGGCAAAATAGTTACCATGTATTTTATGTCTTGTTGGCCTGAAGGTGTGACAGCATAGAAATCTGCTTTAGGAAGCCCAGAAAATGTGCTCTCTCCTGTTAGATGATGTACGAACACTTTGGTACCTAACTTCTGCAGTGAGGGTTTAATCCTTGCTGATTCTCAGACACAGCAGCGCTCACCAAGTCCAGAGACACACACACTGGACATAGATAAGAACCTGGGACAATTCTCTGTACTACCCTTGGGCTGGGGACATCAAGTCACTGGCCACATCTGCCACTGAAGGGCATAAAGAGGAGACAGACAGCCCTTGCCCCACTGTTACCCCCATTAAGAAAGATGATAATATTACAGCTTTCTTCTGTGAAAATGATTGATGAGTGCCTAATTGAATCTGTCTGAATCACACTTGCACCTCTTATTCGATTATTCCAGATGTAATATTTTCTAGGTCAAGGGTATTTCACTGCCACTATCTGAGATGTCACCAAAATGAGTTATATCTTCAATTATAGAAACATAGGGGATATTACACCTTTTGCTCACAATTGATTTGGAAATGTCAAGATTTATTCCATTCTTACATGTTTCATTCCACCCTGAACTCCAGAAGAAAGCTAGTATACTTCACCATATAATAACAGCATTTTGCTGGACGGTTTGCCACTCCTTTGCTCTAGAATCGGCATCCCTGTTTCTGGGAGATATTTTTGTTAAAGAGTGTTACAAACTGTTTTACTAGATGTCAAGGATATATCTATACTTATCTCAGCAACTCCTGCACACTCCTATTTCTCATTTGATGTTCACACCTCCAGGACTCTCCATCACAGCCCTCTTCTACTGCCCAGCATTCACACTCAGTGAGCTCCCACATTCTCCCTCAGAATATTCCTGTCTGCTACTCCCCAGAGTCTCTCTGGTCTCCTCTTTCAAGGCCCATTCCTGCCATACATGCTGTTTATCTCTGAGCTGTTGTGCTATTCCTAATTCAGTCGGTAATTTACATACTAGAATATATGGAGCAGGTTTAGGAAACTGTAGGATATCTGCCACTGCTATACATTAGGAGGATGGGGATGGGAAAGGCAGCAAAGGTATCTCTAATTACTGATTTCCACTGGAAGTGACAAAAACATGGCAAGTAAGTGTGTGAAATACATAAGGCTTCTGGAGTGTTTTGTGAACTTGTGACAACTCACCAGGACATACGTGAGGTCTGCAGTGCTGGGCATTTCTTCCATGCCTGGATTCAAGAATGGCTGATGTAGCTGGGCTCTATTTGCTGTGGCAGTCTTGGTAACAATGACAACTTAAAAATGAACAACTTTGACATACCGGTTTCTGAATTACGCTGGGTTGGAGTAGAGGTCAGCATTCCCTTTTGAACTATAGCCGTGTTTTGATCAAGACACATTCAATATCGTGACTTGATTCATAAATAATTGATGCAGCTGTTACACCTTTGATCTTTTCAGAATGAAACAGAATTCAACACATGCAGTGTCTTGAGACACATAAACAAAAAGACCTTAGATATCAGCAGAATCCATATTAACACAAAGGCAGGGTTTGGCAGCTTCACAGAGAAAACAGTTACTGTACTCTGGAAGTTCGAAATCATCAGTTCAAATGTCCTCAAATGAAAACTGGTTTTACTCATAATTGAGAGAATTCTTCTTGAGAGAGTATCAGCAGACATTTTTTATTTTAAATCTTCTCATCTTCTCTACCAAATACAAATCTGGCTCCTAGATCAGCAATACTAACTCTCTCTATCTTCAAGTCAGTCCTCTTTTGTACGAAAGCAAAAATCACAGTCTCTCTCTCTCACATCAGTCCTCAGAGACTAAAAGTCATGCTGAGCTAATAGGGTCGAAACCAGAGTTCTTAACCTGCCTGGACTCTCCCTCTCTTTCTTGACTTTCTGTGGGCAACATCTTTATCCTGCTGGTCACTTGCAACCTAAGCACCATCTTGGATCTCTCTGCACTGAAATTATGTCTCTATTCAGCACATAACTTTTGCATATATGGCCCATCACCACACACACATCTCCTCACTCCTTAACAGGAAAAGTTGCCTGCATCTCTGATCAGCCCATGGTGTTGACCAAAACGGTCCTTCCAATCAATACCATCTACACTTAAAAAGGTTTTTATACATCTTCTTAAATACCAGCAGAACTAACTCTTTCCAATTCCTTCCTTAAGACTGACTTTTGTTATGATATATGCCAAGGAAAAGAAAAAAAAAAAAGCAATCATTAGGCTCCCACTACGCCATGATGATGGGCATATTCTGGTGATCAGCCTGATCTGTCTTCAGTCTTTTGGACTGCAATTTCACCCGTACACACAGGAACAGAAAATATAGCTCATAATTACGAAGTATGTGATCATACCTTGGAATGAAATAATATTATACAAAGATCCTGGGGGATGGTGGGCGAGAGTCATCAAAACCAGCCTGTTGATTGTAAACTTCTCTCATGAAGATGTAAATTAAGGAGAAATCAACTGCTGGACCTACAGATGGGGAATACCAAAGAGAAGCTTGAAGGTGGAATATGATGTTCAGCATATGATGTCAGTGAAATACCACATGTGGTTTGAGAACTGATTTTTCAATACTCAGTTTTAACTATTAAAAGAATAACAAACAAAACTACTGTTTGCACGTCACTGGCACAGGGGAGACCTGACGATGAGACTGTACTAGTAAGTAAAGAGAAGAAAAAACATTTCTAGGTGTAGAAATTCTCAAAGGCAGCACAGATTTTTCTTTAGATAAAAGCTGAGTATAGGTTGTGTAGGTTAAGTGTTAGGATGCTTTCAGAAAAACTATGGTTCTTAAAAATATTGAGAAAGTAGCTGAAAGACATGAAGAAGAAAGAGGTCAGTCGTACATAGTCATTTATTGCTACCCAAAGGGTACTGTAAAGAGAAAAATCTGTATCTACCAAGGTTTGTACAGCTTTTCTCCCCAAAGCATGTATTATTTATTGTAGTTGAAAGAAACCACAACATACTAGGTGATAAATGCAATGAAAGATCTACTACCTAAAACTATCTTGCATTCCTTCGCTTATCACTCACCAAACTGACACCTTTTTATTAATATAGTGAATTAGAAAAGGGAGATCATTACATTATCACTGTTAGTCTTACTGGTTAATTGCTTTCATTTTACAAGTATATTATTTTAGCTTAGTAGAGACAGTAAATCATTTTTTTGCTTACTGTCATTAGCACTAATCAATAATTAATTAGGATTATTAAAAATTGCTAGCGCACAATTTTTCTCCTCTGCACTTATTTAAATGACAAATTTATTTTGCTGAGAGGTCGGCATAAGACTGAGACAGCTGCAGGGCCATGGAAAATAAGTTGAAGAAAAAGTTCAAGCTGAGAAGTAGATATGATTTCCTACCAGTCTCAGTAAGCAGTCTATCTGCCCATGGTGAAATTTAGCTGCTTTTTTATTTTTATAGATTAAAATTGTGATATCAAAGATTAGTCCATAAACGTGATGACTCAGTTGCTGCTTCCTCCTGCAGCCTCAATATTTAGTTGATTTTCTATTTAAAGATTAAATTCATTTTCAATTCTACATTGACACAAATGTGTTGGGATCTGTCTCATAATTTACTGGAAGCCAGCAAAAAAACCCCACAGGAATGAAGTCGAGCATGATATTGCTGTGACTACGAAACAGCAACTGACTCAACTGCTTTTAAATAATACTAAGCCCAGATGAAAGAAAATCAGCTCAGGATGAATGTTTTAGCCCAATCCAGGGAAAGGAAAACTCTCCCAATGGATTATGCTCCCTGGGAATGTGAATCCTGCACTGCAGATGATGGCAGAGGAGGGAAAAAAAAACCAAACACTTTAAAGTTTCTACGATGTCATGTCCCAGCACAGAAGACTCCATAACTGGTGTAAAGCTGTAAGCTGAGGCTGTCAGCAGGCTCTGCTCAGGGTACCTCAGGATATGGGCAAGTCTCCCTGAACTTCAGGAGAGCAGACTTTGACCTCTTCAGCGATCTGCTTGGTCGGGTACCAAGGGATAAATTCCTGGAGGGAAGAGGGGCTCAGGACAGCTGGCTTATACTCAAGGATCTCCTCCTCCAAGCTCAGGAACGATGCCTCCCAACAAAGAGGAAGGCAGGCAAAACCAGCAGGAGGCCTGCATGGATGGACAGGAAGCTCCTGAACAACCTTAAGATCAAAAAAGAAGCCTACAGAGGGTGGAAGGAAGGATGGGTTACCTGGGAGGAATACCGAGAAATTGCCCGAGTGACCAGGGATCAGGTTAGGAAAGCCAAGGCCCTGATGGAATTAAATTTGGCCAGAGATGTTAAGGGAACAAAAAAAGCTTCTACAGATATGTCAGGG